>NW_014590885.1:0-1033 GCF_000485595.1 Priapulus caudatus | reverse complement strand
AGAGAGAGAGAGAGAGAGCACGGGCACGAGCTTGGGCACGAGCCACACGGACGAGCGAGTCATTACTCACTGACTCACGTCCGTGAAGGATGGTAATCAGCCCGGAGAAGGGGGGAAGGCCACCAAGCGGCACCATCCGCTGCTATCAGTGCAGCTGAGCGACTTATTACCCCAACACACACACAAGAGAGTGGCGCTGAATCGAAGCGATAGCGTTGCGGAACACGAGCGGTGAGATAGAGCGTCAAACATGACGAGTCATCACGGTTAGGTACACAGGTTAGATACACTGACGCGAGCAAAGACACCCAGTTCTAACACTACGGCGGCGACGTAACATGACAAAAGTAAAATAACAAACGCAGTCGCATAAAGGGGTGTACTCGTACTACCGCTCATAGGGTCTATGTCCCCCCAGGGTATTGCCAGAACAGACACGTACCCTAGGGTACGCGTCCGCGTTATACCGAGTAACGACCCTGGGTAACTATTGAATTTTGATAATGGTTAAGAGGGTTAGGTTAGCGGTTAGGAGTAGGCTGTATACGGGCAACTCCCTAAATCACATCACAGTTTAGTGAGTATGCGAGTACGATCCGCAGGCGCGCATATCCTAGGATACCTACCCCAGCGCGTACGCTTTCCCCGATTTCCTGTATATCGGACCGTACCCAGGGTTACCTTCCCAGGCAGTACCCTGGAAGCGGAGACTATATACCCTCATCGAGCGCGCTACTACCATAACAAACTTTCATCCATTGCAGCTCTCGGTGACGCACGAGGATGACACATAAAAGAGGAAGCGCACGAGTGCGAGACTACGATATGAGAGTGAGGAGGGAGGAGACAGACCAGAGGATAGGATGAGACGAGAGAGAGAGAGAGAGAGGAGCGAACAAAGAGAGAGCAGCGACGGACGATATGAGAGAGAAGCAGCAGAGAAGAGGGCATAGAGAACGAGAGAGAGCGGAGGCTGGAAAACGGAGAACGGAGTGGAGTGTGGAGAGAGGGGGGAAGGACGGGGCTGGCGAGA
>NW_014590884.1:0-1033 GCF_000485595.1 Priapulus caudatus | reverse complement strand
TGCGCTGGCACGCGGAGGGTACCACTCTGTCGCTTGCTTGCCTCGACCGAAAACCATGATTTGTTGGCAATGTCGATAGAGATTCCTGAATCACCTGCTGATTATTATATAGCACTACTTTTTTTAAATTGTCTAAGAGGCATCTCAGGTACCCCCTGTGGTGTTCGCTGGTACCCCCAGGGGGTACTAGTACCCCTGGTTGGGAACCAAGGTTCTAGAGCTATGACTCATGTAAACCGACCAGGCTCTCCGACTGTTACACGTCGTAGGAAGCCAACGTAGCTTCTCGCCTCTCGCCAACGTAGTGTTAAGCGAGAAGGGAACTTGTGGCTATGACTCATGCAGTGACTGAGTTACCCGTGTTCACACTTTCAGTTTCAATATTATAATAATTATAATATGTATGGATTATGACCGTTTCTTGTTGCCACATTCATCAAGTGACTGATTATTTACTATGTAGTGTACGTACGTGTTACATCGTGCACACAGGGTGCGAAATTAACGGGAGTCCGGAGTCAAATACTCCCAGATTTGCTCATAGGGTCTATGTCCCCCAGGGTACTGCCGTAACTATTTGATATGGTTAGGGTTAGGGTTAGTCTAGAGTTAGGGTTAGGGAGTAGGCGTAGGCGACTCCCTAGACTCGTTAGTGGAGTAGGCGAGGTAGGCCTACGGTCCGGCATATTAGATAGTACCAGGGTACGTTCCGGCAGTACCCTGAGGGACATAGACCCTCTCAGCCCCAGATTTACTGTCGGACTCCCTGATTTGACGCATGCAGGAGTCCGTGTGACTCCCTGAAAATTCTGCCATACTACCTAGTTCGTTCCAGAGCACGGCCTCGTGAAAATACCGTATTTTTTCAGCTAATATCCACAGAAAATTTGACAGATGTGCAACCGCATGAATCTTAAAAATAAGCACATGCGTTATGTCACATCTATTAATGTCACATTTATTAATGTCACATGTCACATTTGTTATGTTGGAAGGAATGTGTATTTAGGATTTACCCGTGTGACACTTTCTG
>NW_014590883.1:0-1033 GCF_000485595.1 Priapulus caudatus | reverse complement strand
GCAGATATGGATGCATATGATGCAGATAGCTCGATGTATACGCAGTCTTTAGGTTGCTGGCATGGTTTTATCGGTCAACAGAAAATGATTTCTATCAAGAAACATTTCGAAGGTAAAACGGATCGTCGTTACCTATACCTTTCAGGTTGGATGGTTGCAGCATTACGCTCTGAATTTGGCCCTTTACCTGATCAGTCTATGCACGAAAAAACGAGTGTTGCTGCGTTAATCGAAGAACTCTATACCTTCTTGCGTCAAGCAGATGCGCGTGAGTTAGGCGGTTTGTTCCGTGAGTTAGATGCCGCACGCGCGGCGGATAACATGGCGAAAGTAGCGGAAGTTCAAGATGCTATTGATAACCACGTTACGCACGTTGTACCGATTATTGCAGATATTGATGCGGGTTTTGGTAATGCAGAAGCGACGTATTTAATGGCTAAGCAGATGATCGAAGCGGGCGCATGCTGTATTCAAATCGAAAATCAAGTGTCGGATGAGAAGCAATGTGGTCACCAAGACGGTAAAGTGACGGTTCCCCATGAAGACTTTCTCGCGAAGATTCGTGCGGTACGTTATGCCTTCTTGGAATTGGGTATCGACAACGGCGTCATCGTTGCGCGTACAGACTCATTAGGTGCGGGTTTAACCAAGCAAATCGCGGTAACTACAGAGCCAGGAGATCTGGGTGATCAATACAATGCTTTCTTGGATTGTGACGAAGTTACGCTGACGGATATGAAGAACGGCGATATTGTTATTAATCAAGGTGGCAAATTGGTACGTCCAAAGCGTTTGCCGAGTAATTTATTCCAGTTTAAAGCGGTACGGGTGAAGCGCGTTGTGTATTGGATTGTATTACCTCTTTGCAGAACGGTGCTGACCTTATCTGGATCGAAACCGAGAAGCCCCATATCGACCAAATCGGCGGCATGGTTCACGCCGTTCGTGAAGTGGTTCCAAATGCTAAGTTGGTATACAACAACAGTCCGTCATTTAACTGGACACTTAACTTCCGTCAACAAGTTTATGATGC
>NW_014590882.1:0-1034 GCF_000485595.1 Priapulus caudatus | reverse complement strand
GGGCTGCACCGCAGTAATAGCAGCAGCTAGTGACGGTCATACGGATACGGTCACAGCGTTGTTAGATGCGGGCGCTAACATAGATCACGCGGACGTGAGAGGCTGTACCGCAGTAATAGCAGCATCTATTAGCGGTCATACGGATACGGTCACAGTGTTGTTCGATGCAGGCGCTAACATAGAACTAGCGTCCCTCACAGGTGACAGAGAACTAGCGTCCCACACAGGTGACAGATTAATAGCAGCAGCTGGTAACGGTCATACGGATACGGTCACAGCGTTGTTAGGTGCGGGCGCTAACATAGAACACGTGGACCTGTATGACAACACCGCACTAAGAGCAGCAGCTGGTAGCGGTCATACGGATACGGTCACAGCGTTGTTAGATGCAGGCGCTAACATAGAACACGCGGACGTGGATGGCAGGACCGCAGTAATAGCAGCAGCTGTTAACGGTCATACGGATACGGTCACAGCGTTGTTAGATGCGGGCGCTAACCTAGAACACGCGGACAGGAGGGGCAGGACCGCAGTAATAGAAGCGGCTCGTTACGGTCATACGGATACGGTCACAGTGTTGTTAGATGCAGGCGCTAACGTAGAACACGCGGACGTGAGAGGCTGTACCGCAGTAATAGCAGCAGCTAGTAGCGGTCATACGGATACGGTCACAGCGTTGTTAGGTGCAGGCGCTAACATAGAACACGCGGACGTGCTTGGCTGGACCGCAGTAATAGCAGCAGCTGTTAACGGTCATATGGATACGGTCACAGCTTTATTAGATGCAGGCGCTAACATAGATCTAGCGTCCCTCCCAGGTGACAGAGAACTAGCGTCCCTCATAGGTGACAGATTACTAAGGGCAGCTACTTACCGTCATACGGATGCGGTCACAGCGTTGTTAGATGCGGGCGCTAACATAGAACACGCGGACGGGAGGGGCAGGACCGCAGTAATAGCAGCAGCTGGTGGAGGTTATACGGATACGGTCACAGCGTTGTTAGGTGCAGGCGCTAACATAGAACACGCGGACG
>NW_014590881.1:0-1034 GCF_000485595.1 Priapulus caudatus | reverse complement strand
CGCATGGTACCGTGTCGCGGTTGCATGGTTCCATGTCACGATTGCATGGTTCTGCATCGTTGTTCCACGGTTCTGTGCCGCGGTTGCATGGTTCCGTGTCGCGGTCGCGTGGTTCCGTGTCGCGGTCGCGTGGTTCCGTGTCGCGGTCGCGTGGTTCCGTGTTGCGGTCGCATGGTTCCGTGTCGCGGTCGCATGGTTCCGTGTCGCGGTCGCATGGTTCCGTGTCGCGGTCGCGTGGTTCCGTGTCGTGGTCGCATGGTTCCGTGTCGCGGTCGCATGGTTCCGTGTCGCGGTTTCTGTGTCACGGTTGCACAATTCCATGTCACGGTCGCATGGTTCCATGTCACGATTGCATGGTTCTACATCGTTGTTCCACGGTTCCGTGCCGTGGTTGCATGGTTCCGTGTCGCGGTCGCATGGTTCCGTGTCCCGGTCGCGTGGTTCCGTGTCGCGGTCGCATGGTTCCGTGTCGCGGTCGTGTGGTTCCGTGTCACGGTCGCGTGGTTCCGTGTCGCGGTCGCGTGGTTCCGTGTCGCGGTCGCGTGGTTCCGTGTCGCGGTCGCATGGATCCGTGTCACGGTCGCGTGGTTCCGTGTCACGGTCGCGTGGTTCCGTGTCGCGGTTGCATGGTTCTGTATCACGGTTGCATGGTTCTGTATCATGGTTGCATGGTTCAATGCTGTGGTCGCATGGTTCTGTGTCACGGATACACGGTTCCATGCTGTGGTTCCATGGTTTTGTGTCAAGGATACGGGATGTATGGGATTGTGTCGGCTCGACCGTCGCGGTCGCCTCGCTGACGCAAGACTCCTCCAGAGGGCGCTGCTCTGCCGCGACCAAATTCTGCGACGGTCCTGCGAAATCTCGCCCAACGGCGCCATCTACAATCGCCACGTTTGTTTTCTTCCCGTAGCACTTTAGCGGTCTCCCGCGGTGCCTCGGTTTCGGAGTCTCGATCCTATAGCCGCGACGAGATCCTTGTAGGGGGCGCCACCACGAGCGCTGCTTGGCCGCGACCAAACGCTGCGACGATA
>NW_014590880.1:0-1034 GCF_000485595.1 Priapulus caudatus | reverse complement strand
ATTAATCACTTCTAAATTATTATATAATTATATAATATATAATTTAGAAGTGTTAATACTGGTATATATATATATATCAGGAGTAGATAATCGATAATTCCCTATTATCTACTCCTGATATATATGTATTGTTTTGTTCTGCCTAGATACTTTGTACCGTACTGTGTATTCTTTGCACATAATTCGTATGATACCGTATAGCGTGCCGCCTGATGCTTCATACCGTGGCTAGAGTTATATGTAAACACAAGCAATAGTGTCATCTGGCAAGGGCGTGAGCAACATTGCGTACTCGTGTTTCACGCGATATAGCCCCAAGCGCCGATGCTACGTGCATACAGCACTGCCTGTTTATTGAAGTGACTCACCTTAATACGAGAGAAAACGAGCGAGAGAGGGGGGACACAGGCGATTGCAACCAAATAACTGGTTAGTGCCTGGCAGGCGAGAGAAATTTGTACTATGTAAATACTCCTGAGACTCGAGATAGTTAAATCTCGCTGGAATAGAATTTGACCTCACCCCCTTATTGTTTGCCTCACCCCCACCCTCCGCCCCCGGGTGAGATTTATTGGTACGATCCTCACTACCCCACCCGCAGTAACGACCCGTGGGTAGCTAATGGGAATCTACGGAAGACCCTGGTCGCCGGAGGACTCTGAGGAGGCTGGTCGATTGAGCATCCGGGCTTTCTGGTGAGTTGGAGGGGTTGGGGGGTGCGTATTGCGTGAATCATTGCTGAGCGTGCCGTCGTGTGCACTACGCGTGCCCGCTTGGGATTCGAGCGCCTGTCCTATTTATTGTTCGTCTGGGGCGGGCAGGCCGTGGATCGCCTGATCGATATGTTCCAGTTATTGATTTAAGTATTACGCGCGAAAAAAATGCCGGTGTGTTCAACTTGGGTTGGAAATATCGAAAATATGTCGCAGCGTTAGGCCATAATAAACATAATAATAATGATAATAATAATAATAATAATAATAATAATAATAATAATAATAATAATAATAATAATAATAATAATAATAATAATG
>NW_014590879.1:0-1034 GCF_000485595.1 Priapulus caudatus | reverse complement strand
GTGTGTGTGTGTGTGTGTGTGTTTGTGTGTATGTGCGTTCGAGTATGTGCGGACGCACGTATGTTCGTGCGTAGGACCCTAAGTACGTTTGCCCGTGCTTGCGTGACCGCGTGCGGTGAAGAAAAAGTCACAGAGCGTATGCAGGAGAGGTCGACGTGTTGTTTTTTTTTGCCCAGGAAACTCTATATACTATATCATCCAACAGCGATAGATGTTGAAAGTCCGTACTCATGTCTCACTCACGTCTCATTGAAACGTGCAGTGAAGGCAAAATTCACAGCGCGTATGAAGGAAGGGGCTAGGTGTTTTTTATTTAGATTATTATTCAATTATTATTCACTCCTGATAATATATAATGTCGAATGATCTGCACTCAGAGAAATGCGTTATTATACACTCAGAATAGTTATTATACAAACCATAGGCGTCCTTCTTACTTTCTTACCCAACGTCATGGGCATAACTACATTATATGTACACAGTTTGCTCGCGCTAATAATAATATTATGCCTATACACAACAGGTTCTCGATGCTCAGGTTCTCGTTACTATAGACATGTACAGGTAGGCATATGCGGTATATACATAGTACCTAGTGCCGTGTATATGCAGGGAACAAATCGTAAAAATTCCTCGTTCAAGGACAACCGCAGTTATTTGACTCCTCACTGCATGTACATCTCTCCTATATTTATCATCTATGTCCATCATCGTATAATACTGCAATACTACCATAGCATGTAACGCAATTGTTGAGAACACACACGCGCGCACACAAGCACGCGCACGCACGCGCGCACACAAGCACGCGCACGCACGCGCGCACACAAGCACGCGCACGCACGCACGCGCACGCACGCACGCGCACGCACGCGCACGCACACACGCGCACGCACGCACGCACACACGCACGCACGCACGCACGCACGCACGCACGCACACACACACACACACACACACAATGTATCATCGTTTGCTGTCTTGCGTACATTGAAGGTCTCATGTATACATACATGTTGAAATCGAAAGAATAT
>NW_014590878.1:0-1034 GCF_000485595.1 Priapulus caudatus | reverse complement strand
AGAGAGAGAGAGAGAGAGAGAGAGAGAGAGAGAGAGAGAGAAGAGAGAGAGAGAGTGAGGGAGAGCGAAAGAGATAGAAAGAGTGAGAGAAAAAGAGAACGCGAAAGCGGTGGGGAAAGAGTGACACACGGAATGAGAGACGGAGCGTGGATACTTGTTCACTAGTTTCTGCATAGTTTTCTAACCATATATTGTGCAGACGACTATTTGTATACGACGCATCACAGTTGTGTAATTCCGATGTATATCGAATGTCAGTCAACCATGAGTCCGGTTATCGATGTGTACACGCCACGGTGAATAATTAATGGCTGCGTTTGTAAAGCCTGGAACTGTTCTAAAGAAGCGAAACTGAGTGCTGACGAGCCGTTTGTTTATTAACCATTCATGATAACATACCTTTCCGGACCTTTACCGATTCGCATACTTGCAGAATGCGTCAATTAGAACGGTTTCTAAAAACACGGGTTCGGTTCATGCGAGCTGAGCGAGATTCACTGTAATTGGGCTATTGGGACGTTTCTATCGCGCTTAGCAGTTTCCTCTCGATAGGAACAGTTTCCAAATAGGAAGAAAACGGAGCGACTGCACGGTGGCTCCACCTATCCACACAGTATCCGAAAATCTATAAAGTCGGCGCCTTATGTTAAACCATTTCGCTCTCCTGCGCGTAATCCTTCATCGATTCGCGTGTTCAATAGTAGAGACATACGTGGCATGGAAATTTTCAGGCGGAAGTCGTTTTTGTATTTTAGTCGCTTATTTCGATATTATTAACTCTTAACAGTGTGACGGAAATACGTGTAATCAGGAGGTGTAATGTATGACAATAAATATGCGAAAAAAAATAATTTATTCGTTACACACGAGTTGTCAATAACACGCAAGAATTTTCAAAAATATATGTTTAATTATGTACAGTATTACCTGAACATCTATATGTGTCTATACGACCTGCGAGAAAACAATGAAATCAGCTGCTTTGTGTCAACCATCCCGGTTTTTTTGCGCGCACACACACACGCACACGCAAG
>NW_014590877.1:0-1035 GCF_000485595.1 Priapulus caudatus | reverse complement strand
TAAAAAGGCGGTTAACGAAGTTAAGCCCAAAGAACATGTCATATCTTTAGAAAACTATCGTTGGAAATCACATTGTCGAAAACTGTATCAATTGCCGGTGGCGGCGTAAATTAACAATTCGCACACTACACGACAGTAGTGAGAATATTTATTAAATATTATTAAAACGCGGTTAATATGGACATACAAAAATCCCGAGCACAATTACACAATGAAAATGAGCATGAGCTAGTTACGGTCGCGGTTAAAGACATTCAACTGGAACGCGAAGCGTACAGAAGAGCTGATATCAAGCGAGCGCAGATGTTGCACGTGCCTTGCGTGGCTTATTGACGGTACTCTTGGACTGGGACCTTGAAAATCAATAAGTGTTTTACTCACCCGATGGAAAAGCTGCTGGGCCTACGAGACACGAGCTCGATAATGTACTGCAAACTTGGACAGACCTGGTGCATCCTGATGACAAAGCTAGAGTTTTGGAATGCGTTGATGCGTATTTGGTAGGTAAAACTGATTCATTTGAAGTTGAAATGCGAATGCTGCACAAACATGGACATATTGTTCATGTGCTGTCACGCGCCTTCAGTGTTTTTACAGAAGCCCCTGACAGGAAACCAGTTCGCCTGGTAGGCACGCATGTAGATATAAGTGAGCGTAAGAAAGCAGAGGAATTTAATCAAAAGACGGCTGAAGTACTTGAAATGATTGCTATCGGAGAATTGGCAACCACGATCTATAACGCTATTGCATTATTATATGAAGGGCGCCATCCGGGAATGCGTTGCTCCATGCTGGAATTAGAAGATGGTAAATTGATGCATGGTGGTGCGCCGAGTCTACCCAAAGAGTATTGTGACGCGATACATGGTCTTCAGAATGGCCCTGATGTAGGTTCATGTGGCACATCGACCTATACAGGTAAAAGGTGTCTTGTTGAAAACATTGAAACTGATCCAAAATGGGAAAAGATTAAAGGTACAGCACTACCTCATGGCATGCGTTCCTGCTGGTCAGAGCCTATCAAAAGTTCTAAAG
>NW_014590876.1:0-1035 GCF_000485595.1 Priapulus caudatus | reverse complement strand
CTTCATTGATTAAGCATCCACTTGGATGATTTTGCGGGGTAGCTTTCGGCATCAAAGGCTCCTGTTTTCTTTAGCTCGGCTTTCAGTTGTTTGGCTGCTTTGACCACGGCGGCATTAACAAAAGCCATCTTTATTTTCTTTTATGGTATCACTTTCTTTTTCTTCTTCAGAGAAGCTGTCGAGTATGGCTTCAAACTCGGCGCTGATTTCCGCTAGGCGGTTTTCTTGTTGCTTTAGCGCTTGTCGTTCGTCATTCAAATGCGTGGTTTGCACTAAGTCAAACGGCAGTATGTGGCCTTTCCAGCCGTCTTGCACTTCGCTGTCTTTGCCTTTGACTTTTTTGTTGACCATGTTGGGGTCTACCTGTTTGCTCGCCGCAAAACCTTCAGTTTGCAACATTTCACAATCGGCGGCGATGATTTGCCAGTGGTTGTTCAGCAATTGGTAGGCTTGGTATTTATCGATTAAGGTCATGTCATTGAAGGCTGTTTTTGCTACGCGCGCAAAAAGTGCCTTACTCAGAACGCCTTCTTTTTGGGTGATTTTAATTGCGCTCCCTGATGTGCTCAGTGGGGTGATTAACTCGGTTGTCAGGTAGCGATCAAAATCACTAAAGGCCTTGGCATAGGTTTGAGCAAAACTTTTTACTTCGCTGTGCTGGGTAATGCTGTGCTTTACCTCGTCGGCCGCAATGGCTAGCTGGGCGTAGTGGCTTGAGGTGTTGGTGAATAAGGCTTTACGCAAGGCCGGAAAGGCTTGCCAATAATCATCAAACTGCTTGATTTCGCTCACGGGTATGCCGCCTAACATAGTGGCGTGTAAATCCCAACTTTCGGCAGCCGGGGCGGAATCCACATACCTTGGTATATTCAGGTTGTAGTCGTTTGCACGAAGGGTCTCTTTACTCACCCGCTGTGAAAACTTTGGATTGCTTTCGCGCTTAATCACGGCATCGGCAATGCGTTTGATGTCTGAGGCTTGCAGTTTGTTGTTTTTACCCACTTTTAAAAAGTGTTTGGAGGCATCGACGACCAG
>NW_014590875.1:0-1036 GCF_000485595.1 Priapulus caudatus | reverse complement strand
GCAGCCAAAATGATTATGCAGGTGCATGATGAACTGGTGTTCGAAGTACCAGAGAACGATGTCGAGCGTATAAAAACAAAGCTTGTGCAAGCCATGACAGAAGCAGCGACTTTAAATGTACCCTTAGTCGTAGATACCGACGTGGGGATTAACTGGGATGAGGCGCACTAGTAATCGCTACCAACCTCATCGTGCATTTGTATTATCATGACGACTAAACTATACTTTTTCTGAAAAATATCAAGCGTTTCAAGGCAGACACTCAGATGGATTCATTTGGTCAATAGTACTGGCAGTCGCATTTCTTCTGATTGGCGTCTCTCTATTTAAGAACCCTCTTCAAGGTGTTTTGTCCCTAACATGGCTAGTCGGCATATTATTCATCATAGGTGGTCTGGCAAAAATATTTTTTGCGCTACGGATGCGTGCAATCAATGATGGCTGGATATGGATATTATTATCTGGTGTAATCTCGTTGATTCTTGCTTTTATGATTTTTTCCAATTTTCCTCAATCAGCCACTAAACTTCTTGGCATCTTGCTGGGTGTTGAGTTATTAACCAGTGGAATATCACTCTTTTTGTTTGGGCTTGCTTTGCGTAAGCTATAAACGCAAACTTATCAAATCCTTAAAGGGTGCAAAGGTTCTCTAAGTACCCTTTCTGGCTCAGAAGTTTAGGCAACTTAACGTTCCTTTTGTCCCAGCTTGAACAAGCGCAATCATTGCATAGCATAACTTTGCACCTCTTAAGATCATCCCATCTGAAAAAATTCTGGCTTACTTTACACTCCTTTAAATCATTGTTGGTTTGCTATTTTTAGTGATTTTTTCAGGGGTTATAATACGCAGTACCGGCTGAACTCGTGAAGGCATCGTACGGTGAATATGGTTATACAATGCCGTCTCTCTTCTTTCTCTATTGCGTGCATGAGCTTGGCGTTCAGTGAGTGCAGTTTGGGCTTGACGAACATGATTAGCGATATATTGATGTGTTGATGATAGGTACGCAGTTTCACAGGGTTTATCGTCGCATGC
>NW_014590874.1:0-1036 GCF_000485595.1 Priapulus caudatus | reverse complement strand
CGTGCGCGTCAGCCTGCCTGCGCGTGTGTGTGTGCGTGTGTGCGTGTGTGCGTGCGTGTGCGTGCGCGTCAGCCTGCCTGTGCGTGTGTGCGTGTGTGTGTGCGTGTGTGTGTGCGTGCGTGTGTGCGTGCGTGTGCGTGCGCGTCAGCCTGCCTGTACGTGAGCTCATTAAGTGTGACGCATGGCGCAGACGGCAGCCACGTATCATTGCCTCATTTATCAATAGTAATATTTTCACGCTTATTTTTTATAACGCGAAGATTTTGCTAACATCCCCCCCTTCCCCGCCGCCCCCCCCCCGCCGCCGCCGCCGCTGTGAGAGCAGCTGCGTGACCTCGGGTTAATGAAATACTTAAGGATAAACGGAGATATGCGCCACTCTATGAGCCACGTAGTCGCCGGAAGGATTTAACTGTAACTAAACTATTTTCGCTTGTCATATATTGAGCTTTTTACATGCTTATACACACTCGTCAGGTGTGTTGGTGTGTGAAGGCCAGTACGTGGATCTACATATTGACACTAGATGGTAGATGGTAGATGGTAGATGGTAGATGGTAGATGGTAGATTGGTAGATGGTAGATGGTAGATGGTAGATGGTAGATGGTAGATTGGTAGATGGTAGATGGTAGATTGGTAGATGGTAGATGGTAGATGGTAGATGGTAGATTGTAGATTGTAGATGGTAGATGGTAGATTGGTGTTGAATGCGATAAACAGCACCCGCGTTGTTTAGCGGAACGAACACGAGTAAATATTTAACTCGCAGATCTCGTAGTATTTGAAATTATCGGAAGTAGACGCTGGAAGTTTGAGTTCGCAGGGAGTGGGTTAACGCGAACCTGTTCCTCCAACTAAAAAAGTAAATCTTCTCATCTTCCGTAACCGGTCTGCCTCCGTACTAAAGAGAAAAGGAGGGAGGGAAAGAGGGGGGAGGAAGGGAAGGAGGGGAGGGAGGGAAGGAGGGGGGAGGGAGGGAAGGAGGGGGAGGGAGGGAAGGAGGGGGAGGGAAGGGAAGGAGGGCGGAGGGAGGGA
>NW_014590873.1:0-1036 GCF_000485595.1 Priapulus caudatus | reverse complement strand
CACACACACACAGACATACGCACGCACACACACACGTACGCACGCACGCACGCACGCACGCACGCGCACGCACACACACACACACACACACACACACACAGAGACACACACAGACACAGAAAGAGAGAGAGAAAGAGATAGATAGGGAGAGCCTCTGTCAGCCACGAGTCGTTATACTGTTCCCGCGCAGCGTTCTCCCGAGTCATAATACGTTCACCTTTGTTATTACCATTAACGGCGTCGAGAGCGAGCCGAGCAAGATGTTCCCTCGCGCGCGAAGTGATCGGGAATCCAGCGAAATCGCCCTGCGATATGGCGACTTAATTGAAGCGCGACAGAGAGGCGTAGATTGAATCGAGCAGCCTCCATTCACGCATGCCGTGAACGAGCGCACGCTCGCACGCCGCAAATGTAATGAAATCGGATCCGTTTATCCGGTTCCACGCGCGCCCTCCGTTTCCTCCCCGCGCGAGAAAGAAATCGCCGGACATCCGCGTCGTTGTGTCTTATGGCCGCTCGCGGTATGTGTGCCCCACTCGCGAGCATTCGTTAGTTCCCACTGTCCGCACGCGCTTAGCTGTGGCTCGACGTCGCCGGGTTTAGTTTACCTATAATCGAATTCGCCTACGCGACGTCTCGCAACACGGTCTCCTGTTTCGAAACGCAGCACGCTATCGTCTGCCATTTGAATTTTCCGGATGCGATGGCAGATTTCGTAATTGCATGGTGAAATCTGGCCGCGTGGAACATTCGTGTCAAGGCATTAGCGGGTTACTAGCCTGTGATGATAGCAGGCGAGTAGACGCCATACACAGTATTGGACGAGAGTTCGGTGCTGATATCGAACGGTGGTGCTGCAATTCATTTCATTATCACAAACATTCGAGAACCATATACGTACGCACATGAATACAATCGCACGAACGCACTTACGCACACACCGCACACACACACACACACACACACACACACACACACACACACACACACACACACACATACACACACACACACACACACACACACACACACACAC
>NW_014590872.1:0-1037 GCF_000485595.1 Priapulus caudatus | reverse complement strand
ATTAAATAGATGTAATCCCTTTGTAATAGATATAACCCATTACACGTGCTGAGTGTAGGATACCTGTGTATACAGGTATATACAGTGTAGGATACCTGTGTGTAGGATACGCTGTAGTACAGTGTAGGATACGCTGATATACAGTGTAGGATACCTGTGCGAACACAACGAACACCTGCAGTCGTGCAGAGTGTGCGTGTGTGTGTGCGTGCGTGCGTGCGCGCGCGCGTGTGTGTGTGTGTGTGTGTGCGTGCGTGCGTGGGCGTGCGCGCGGGTGCGTGCGTATGTGTGTAAATGTATTATTTGTGTATGCATATATTATTGTCTGATAATATATATATATTATTTATATGTTGCTTTCTCGTATCTTATTCGGTGTTCATTTTACCGAAGTCCATTAACTTATCATTTGGTCCGTGATACTAGTCATTAGTAGAACTATTAGGTGTTAATCGCGAAACCTGTACCCTCCACGCCACCCCACCTGGGGTATTACATTCCCTTTCTGCACATCAGATTTCTATTCGGAAATCGTGAAAATCAAATCCGTTTTCGGCGGACTAAATAATATTGGAATTCGAAATTTATTATTCGGCACAAGCCGTCGTCACTCGATGCGCGGGGTCACGTTTGGCACACACACCTGCTATGTGTGTTGTTGACTATATGCGGTTAGTGGGCCTATATGTTGCCTGACGTTTCATCGCGCTTGTATGCAGACAAACGCTATCATTGTACAAACAGATGGATGCATGGTGTGCGCGGGACAGGGTGTGGGGATGAATGAGAGAAGAAGAGCAAGACAGAGAGAGGGGGAGAGGGGAGAGATCGAGTGATAGAGAGGTGCTGGAAGCGAAAAGGTGAGGACGAGTGTATGGGCGCGTGCGTGCATGCGTGCGTGTGTGTATGTGTCTGTGCACGTGCGCGTGTGTTTACATGCGTGCGTGCGTGCGTGCGTGTGTGCGTGCATTTTGATATATATATATATATATAAGAGAGAGAGAGAGAGAGAGAGAGAGAGAGAGAGAGAGAGAGAG
>NW_014590871.1:0-1037 GCF_000485595.1 Priapulus caudatus | reverse complement strand
TGCTACTACTACCACTACTACTACTACTACTACTACTACTACTACTACCACTAATTCAACCACTACTACTGCTACTACAGCTAATATTAGTACTGCTGCCCTGGCTACTGAAGAAAGGGCGTATTAAATCCGATTATTGGAAGAGAGTATATGACGTTGCGTAACGTTACTATACGTCAAGCATCGCACATCGTGCGTCTACTTGCGTGCTGGACTCAGCACTAACATTAAGCTGATTGAGCTCTTCTGATAGTTAGGCTGAGATGGTCTATGTCCCCCAGGGTACGTTCGGCGAGTACCCTGGGGGACATAGACCCTATGAGCGATAGTTAGATCACATCACCTTCTATCTCCTCCCTATATACCGGCAGTTGCCGCAGGACATCTCTATAGCTTCACTGATCGGACCAGTGTCCAGGCGGGCGAGCCTGAGCCTTAATCGATCATACGCCATGTTATCTTGCGCAATAAATTTAACGTAGCGAACATACATAACGTAGTACGTGTGTGTGTGCGTGCGTGCGTGCGTGCGTGTTTTCGTTTATGCGCGTGTTCGCGCAAGTGTGTGCGTGTGCGTGCGTGTGCGTGCGTGCGTGCGTGTAGCTGATGAGCTACGCTCTGATTCGGTCAACCGTCTATCGTCGCTGATTTAGTTAGTAGTGGAGCCAGAGGCGGTGTGGTACGCCGGCCTATACTGAACACGACGTAACCACATTTACGCGAAATAAGGCCGCGCTGAGCACGAACAGAGATTCTACATGTACTCATGTTTACATAATATATATAAATACTTATACATGCATACACATGTGCGCCCATGCACGCACGTACGCACGCACACACACGCACGCGCGAACACACATGATTATATATATATACAGACACGTACACACACTAACGCACGCACGCACATATGAGTACGTATATATATATATATATACAGACACGTACGCACACTAGCGCACGCACGCACACGCGCGAGTATATATATATATATATATGCAGACACGGACGCACACTAGCGCACGCACGCACAC
>NW_014590870.1:0-1038 GCF_000485595.1 Priapulus caudatus | reverse complement strand
CGGCTCCTTCATCCCCCGCTCCTCCCCCTCCCGCTCCTCCACCTCTCACTCCTCCACCTCCGGCTCCTTCATCCCCCGCTCCTCCCCCTCCCGCTCCTCCACCTCTCACTCCTCCACCTCCGGCTCCTTCATCCCCCGCTCCTCCCCCTCCCGCTCCTCCACCTCTCACTCCTCCACCTCAACCTCGACAACTGTGAATATCTCATCGGCGTAATTTCAGTTGGCGTTCAAATGTAGGCGTAAGGCAGTAACAGCTGCACAACAGGGCAACTGCATTGCAACCGAGCAATGTCGCACTCGTCGACACGTGGGAATCTGTGTCAACGCAATTCGCGTCCAGACAGATGGAGGGGGAGGGGGAGAGGGGAGCGGAGGTGAGGCAAGTAGTTGTCCCGTGCTGCTGCTGCTACTGATGATGACAGTGATGATGCTGATACTGATGATGAGAGTAGTGCTGCTGCTGCTACTGATTATGATACTGATGCTAACCATCACCATCATCATCATCATCGTCATCATCATTTTGCGAGCCACGGCAAAATTCGTGTCCCCCGAAAATTCGCCACCCCGAACAAAGGCACCGATAAGCTTATTACTCGACAAAGCCCGTTGACAGCGCTTGTAAGCCGCTATCCACAAAGCTGTCCCACCGCGCACACCTGCTCCTAATGCATGCGGGCCGGGCTTACTAAGAAGATTTCTCGATTCTTATTGCCGTAATGACAGCGGCTAGACAGCTACACGGTCTATGCCCGACACCCGATGAAAAGCCAAAATGGCAGCGAAATTAGCCGTCTTGCCCTCGGATTGCATTGCCGAATACTGACTGCAGCACACGCCAACGAGAATCCATTTCAGATGAGTTACCAGTGTGAATTGTGTCGCGGCGGTCCAGGTGTTGTGTAGGGAAGTTGGAGTCACGATTTGTTGTGGCGCTCGACTTGTTAACCTGTCGGCAGGGAGATTGCAGCGTTCTATAGAATTCCGTGTTACTGACAGAGAAAGGGAGAAAGAGAAAGAGAGAGAGAGAGAGAGAGA
>NW_014590869.1:0-1038 GCF_000485595.1 Priapulus caudatus | reverse complement strand
GTGTGTGTGTGTGTGTGTGTGTGTGTGTGTGTGTGTGTGTGTGTGTTTGCAGGTGTGTGTGTGTGTGTGCGTGCTAAGACATGGCGGACAGGGGCCTAATGAAACTAGATTACCGAAGAATGTAAAGGAGACAAGGTGTGCATACAGACATGCTCGCGCACAGTCCCACACATGCAGGGTCTGTGTAATGTGGGTCAGACGAAATTCGGCTATTCAGTATAGCGTATCGTATGCGTTTTCTGCTGCAGTCGCTCGAGCGTAAATTTCATCAAGGATTGCGTGTGCGTGCGCGTGCGCGTGTGCGTGCGTGCGTATGCGTGTGCGTGTGTGTGTTTGCTTCGGGCGATGGAGAGAGTTTTGACAAGCAGGTGATAGCGATAAAAAGACGCTGATCTTGACATCCATTTATAGCTTTCTCTCTCTCTCCTCTCTCTCTTCTTTCCTCTCTCGCCTCTCTCTCGCCAAGAGGGGCTGTGCGCGTATCTCTCTCTCTCTCGTCTGCTCTCTCTCTCCCACTTCTCTCATCCACTCTCTCCTCTCAACGTCCGCTCTCTCACTCTCAACTCTTCCACATACATTCGCCGAATACTTCTCCCTATTTCTCCCCTCCTTATCGGTGGTCCTTACTCCTTTGTCATTATACGCTCGCTGATCATATATATATATATATATATATATTTATATATATATAAAGCGAGAGAGAGCGCGCGAGATGGGATTTGTGATTTATTTATTCGTCTACATGCGTACATAGATTTCGTTGTCCTTGCCCTCAGCGTCTGGTGTTGAGACGTGATACCCACGCCATCACCGCATGCATGCTCACTTGTTGTCCGCGTGGCGGCGCACCGCCCGCAGGCGCTGTACGCACGCGCGCCTCCGGTAATCTTTAAGATGCAGCTGCTGCTGTCTTGTTACAAGATGCCGAGCGAGACAAAGAAAGAGAGACACACACAGAGAGAGAAATAAATAGAGAGAGAGAGGGGGGGAAGAGAGAGAGAGAGAGAGAGAGAGAGAGGGAGAGAGATCCAGAGAGAG
>NW_014590868.1:0-1038 GCF_000485595.1 Priapulus caudatus | reverse complement strand
TGAATCTCGCTTAGTGATAGCATCTCTCTTCGTCAGTGAATTTCACTGCGAGTATAAACCACACTGCATGAGTTCATCCCTCTGCCCAACTGAATCTCGCTTAGTGATAGCATCTCTCTTCGTCAGTGAATTCCACTGCGAGTAAACCACAATGCACGACTTCTGCATCCCTTTGCCCCACTCGATCCCTCTGCATGACTGGCGTGTGAATCCCTTTGCATTGGCGCTAGCAACTCTTCCCACAACACGCACAACACGGAAACGTCAGGGCTCATCGCGTTGGATTGTGATTCATCATCAGGATCGTTTCTTCATCGGAGTCATGATCCGATTCCACCGCTTCGCCGCGAACCTCCTGGTACCAGCGATTGGTCAGTTTCGACATCTCGCTCCTTCCATCTCGCAGTTCCTGTCGTATCGTAAAAAGGAAGTGAAAAAGCAGTTACTACCACACTCGGTTTTCATAGAACACTTTGCTTATTAATTTAAAAGGAAGGGAAAAACAGTTACATCGGTTTTCATAGTACACTTTGCTTATTACACTAGTATAAGTAGTTATAGTACATTTCTGTAGTGAAAGTTAGGATATAGGACGTGATCTGTGGGCTAGAATCAGGAAAGCGATGGCTACGATTGTCCGATGTTTTTTCACTACATCTTCCTGATGTGTGTGTTATGCTGCTTATTACAACCGTCTTGACCCTTCACACTACCCTATAGATCAGTAGTTCTTAATCTTTTTGGCCCCACGACCCCATCAGACATTCTTGGTCAGTACCGTGAACCCCAAAACAAATATTTTTTTTAAACCAGCCCGATTTATATAGAATTTAAATGGATTTGTTTCATTTATGACACCTTCATGACCCTCGGATAAGCCCCAAACGACCCCATGGGGGTCACGACCCCCAGGTTAAGAACCGCTGCTTTAGATCGTTCTGACAATAGTTATATCTGGCACTATATAGTGAAATCTCATATCTGGCACTATATAGTGAAATCTCATATCTGGCACTATATAGTGAAATCTCATATCTG
>NW_014590867.1:0-1038 GCF_000485595.1 Priapulus caudatus | reverse complement strand
AAAGCGTCGTGTGGGTCTTCGCGCTCAAGAATAACCGCTAGGTGCAAGCCTTTTGGCAACGCCATCGGCACATCTTTCATAGAATGCACTGCAATATCCGCCTTGCCTTCCAGCATCCCGACTTCCAACTCTTTTACGAATAATCCTTTACCCCCAATCTTAGCCAACGGGGTGTCTAAAATAATATCACCCTGGGTCATCATTCCAACGAGTTCCACTTCTAAATCTGGATGGCGCTGCATCAATTGACGCTTCACTTCTTCGGCTTGCCACATAGCCAAGGGACTCTTACGAGTTGCAATTCGTATAATATTCGACATGAGTTGTTTCTACTAAATTTAAGGGACTAAATACTGAACTTTACGTCAAATGACGAGAGGTAGCTAGTCGAACGTAATAAATACCACGCTTGGAACAACAGCATCTGATAAAATGCAAAGGACAGACCTTAGATAAATAATGAGACACTTTATGACTACGCAAACATTACTTAAACTGCTCGCTCTTTTTTCACTCCTTGTTAGCAGTTTTTTCACCCTAAACCTCGGCGCTTTAGAAAACAAGGAACTGATTGAAGAAACAGATTTTTCTCAATTATCTCAGCAGATGAGAAAACAAAACAAAGGCTTAATGCTCATGCTTCACGCCGAGGGTTGCTCTTACTGCGAACGCTTAGAAGCAGATCTCATCAGACCCATGGCAATCAGTGGTGAATACGATGATCGTTATTTTATACGTAAATTCCGCATTGATTCCGGCGTACCTGTGATTGACTTTTCCGGCCAGAAAATTGATCCTGATGTTATTTCCAAACGCTACGATGGGCAACTCACACCCACCTTGGTTTTTTTAGATGCAGACGGAAAGGAGCGAGCAGAAAAAATTATTGGCTACAATGTCCCCAGCTTATTCGGTGGCTATGTTGAAAATCAACTTGAAATTATGCGTAAAAGTCTTTTAAAAAATGCAAATCAATAAGCTATTAAGCACTATCAGTATCATCACCCTCCTTGCTTTTGCAGTCATAGGCTATAGCGT
>NW_014590866.1:0-1038 GCF_000485595.1 Priapulus caudatus | reverse complement strand
CACACACACACACACACACACACACACACACACACACACACACACACACACACACACACACACACACACACACACACACACACACGTACACATCAACACTCGCGCAGGTATTTCCCACAATCATGAGTAGATCTTATTGATTTAGATTCGCTGTGTATATACATCAACACCATCATCACCACGACCACCACTCTAAACCTCCCCCCATATCCCCACAACCTCCCTCCTCACCCTAATCCTCACAATTACCCCCATCACTACGGATCAGCGATCACACATGAAGTGCACCGGCTTGTCCCTTTAACGGACGTTCAAATTTAAATGTCCACAATGCGGCGGCTGCGTCATCGTAGCGATGGCGGCGGTATCTCTGCATCCCGCCACCACACTATCCTCAATCCACGCAGAGAGAATACATCACCTTTCATTCGAACCCCATTCTAACGCATCTAAATAATAATATAAGACTCTCACCTGTCCACAGAAGAGCCGCTAGCGTCACGACGATGTGAAGAAAGATCGCATTCGCGTCCATGTTGGATTTTTCTCTGCGCACCTACGTACACTGTCGTTGATTGTACCTGCCCGGTATGTGTGGCAGCGTAACCGATGCGTGTGCGTGTGTGGGGAAGAGAGGGTCTGGCGCAATCGTTAACGGTCGAGAACCGTAAGGGAGACGCGGAGAATGCAGGTGTGGCGTTTTGAAGCGAAGAGGCGTGGCTCGCTGATCGACGCCAGGTGGCGCACATGAATATCAAACAGGTATGTGTCGCAGGTCGTTGCTGCTGCGGTGCGCAGGTAGAGTGATTAGTGCCTACCTGCGTACCTGCGTGGTGACAAGCTAATCAGTACGAGGACGTGAACCCGGACGGGGCTCTTAGGAAGACGGCGAGAAATAGAGAGCGCGAGGATGAGACTGAGTGCGAGAGAAAGAGAGAAAGCCAAACAGAAAGACGAAGGGTATAGAGATATAGAAGTGAGATTGTAGTGAGATTGAGAGAACGAGAGAGAGGAAGAGAGAGAGAAGGAGCGAAATAC
>NW_014590865.1:0-1039 GCF_000485595.1 Priapulus caudatus | reverse complement strand
TCTCTCTCTCTCTCTCTCTCTCTCTCTCTCTCGTCCCCCCCTCCCCCTCCTCTCTCTCTCTCTCTTTCGTCCTTTCTCCCACCTCTCTCTCTCTCTCTTTCTCCCCCTCTCGCCTTCTCTCGTTCACTCTCTTTTTCGTTCTCTCTATCTCTCACCCTCGCTCGCTCTTCTTAATCCACCATCACAATTTTATCGTATCTAACTTTTATTTATCCTAGGCTAGGTATTCTTATTCGTTTTTATTGGTATAATATATCTTTAAATTAATCATACGAGATGTATGTACTTCATATAACCCATTTCTTTTTATAACTTGGTTATAGTTCTAACCCTATATGACTTCTAGTTATAACGAGTTCTGCTAATGGTGGCTGGATATATATGACCAAGAGCTAATAAACACCTATTAAAACCGAGGTATTTATTAGCTCTTGATATCATTTGGTGTTCGTTGTAGATATATCGTGGTCACGTTGTTTGAGTGAACGTATGTAATTGCAGCTAATATATTAATTAGTATGTATAGTGGTGCCGTGTACGGTGTATCTCGAAACATTTCCCGCATCCAAGTCCCGGCGTATCATCTCATAGGATATATATATATATATATAGGTATACATTATAATATTGTTTTCGTGTTACGATGGCTGCGCTCTTCAAAAATGGTCCTAGGTGTGTATGCATGCTATGCGATATAATTACACTCTGCTCTACCGAACGCTGTAGGTCATGATGCGGTTCGTCCTAATAACGCATTCCTTGTCTCTTATGGATAATGAGGAATAATGATTCCTTGTCCTAATAACGCAGGACCGTTCTAAACGTGCGAGATACGTCATAGATCTGAGCGAGTCTGAGAGTTGTTTACCCTCGTGGGGTGTACAGACAATACTCTCACTTCTGTCAGTGTTTCATTCTTGTTGTCTGTTTACTTTTATTTCTTGACATTTTTTCCATCGCTTAGCAACTCTTCTTCTCTCTATCTATCTCTCATCCTCCCACCGTTATCTCCGATCACTGCCTCTCTCTCTCTCTCTCT
>NW_014590864.1:0-1039 GCF_000485595.1 Priapulus caudatus | reverse complement strand
TAACCTCTAATAGCGCATCTTCTATCTCAATATTTTGCTTGTGTTGCAGTGCTATTAATTGTTTCATGTAGGCAGATTGCAATAAGGAAGCTGAGATTAAGGGAGAAAATACTTTTTTGAATCGAGGTTTAAACCGATATCATCCGAAGTTGTCATTTATAGTTCCCTTATTTTGTTTGTGAGCATCCAGTATAGCAAAGTCTCATTATATTAAGAGAAAATTCAGATTTAATTCCATTAATTATTTTTATGCCCATCTATCATCGCAAATTTCATAATTTTGTGGGTAAATTCAGAGCTTGACGATGCCGTGTTAGACGACGTTGTATTACCATTAAGGCTTTCATCTGCATAGTGTGCTTATATATGATCGCTGGCTGGCAACATAGGAAGCTTGCATGGGTTTATCAAATTTAATGGAATGTGGCGAGGATTTGATTACTTATTTGGAAATATTTCGGGTACGATGAATTAGAGCGGTGCGTGTTGTTGAATTTTTAAAAAAGGTAAGGAAGCTAGATGATAGAACGGTATGCAAAAGGACTACTTCGTTGGCGCTGGCTGGTGATATTACTGGTATTGGCAGCGCTGGTTTTGGTAAGCAGTGGAGGGCGCTTTCTACATTTTAATAACGATTACCGGGTCTTTTTTGATGAGAACGATCAGCGTTTAAAGGCCTTTGAAAATTTACAAAGTACCTATACTAAAAACGACAATGTTTTAATGGCACTTGCGCCAAGAGACGGTAAGGTATTCACGCAGAAAACACTCGCTGCCATTGAAGATATTACTGAACGGGCGTGGAAAATACCGTATTCATTGCGTATCGATTCACTGTCAAACTATCAGCATACCGAATCTGAAGCCGATGAAATGTCAGTTTCTGATTTATATGACAATGCGGCAAACTTAAGTGATGAAGATTTAGTGCGACTGAAAAATATCGCCATAAACGAACCTTTATTGATACACCGTTTAGTGTCAGAAACAGCACATATGGCAGCAGTGAATATCACCATAGAAGCGCCTGTCGGTGCTG
>NW_014590863.1:0-1039 GCF_000485595.1 Priapulus caudatus | reverse complement strand
CGGCAAAACACCGGCAAAAACCTGTGATGAAGTCATAGCACAATTCGATGATCGTTTAGATGCTATTTTTAATGCGAAAATAGGTCGCTTGACTAAACCCACTCAAATACGAGACAGCTTAACGGGTGAAGTAATTCGACTATAGCCATCTCAATATCTATTCGCCAAACGGATGTAAAAACTAAGCCAAAGCTCTATTATATTTTTTGTACGCATAAGCCCTTTTTTTAAACCTATAGTGCATAAAAAATGCTTCTGGATTTACTTTATGATTTTTCACGCATAACAATAATGCACTTTCTACCCTAATTCCTTTAAACTCCCCCTACTTTATTTTCCACATAGAATTCCACTCATGGCTTTACTGCAATTACAAAACATCAACCTCAGTTACGGCGGCCCTTCTTTACTCGATGGTGTAAACCTGACCGTTGAACCACGCGAACGCATTTGTTAATTGGTCGTAACGGGGCAGGTAAATCCAGCCTAATGAAAGTCATTAATGGCACAATCAAGGCCGATTCAGGCGATACAATCGTTGAAAAGGGTGTGATTATCACGCAACTAGAGCAAGAAGTGCCTCGCGACATGAGCGGTACAGTGTATGAAGTGGTTGCCTCTGGTCTGAAAGAAATGGGCGAAATTCTGACACAATACCATCTACTCAATGAGCGCGAAGATGTCGGCTCAGATGATTGGATGACCACCATGGGACACTTACAGCAAAAACTTGAAGCAGGTAACGGCTGGCATTTTCAGGTGAATGTGGACAAAGTGATTTCCCTCTTAAAGCTCAACCCTGACGCCGACTTCATGAAATTATCAGGCGGTATCAAACGTCGCGTGTTATTAGCACGCTCTCTAGTGCAAGAGCCTGATATTTTACTACTGGATGAGCCAACCAACCATTTGGACATTAATGCTATTTTATGGTTGGAAGACTTTTTAAAAACCAGTTACAACGGCTCGGTGATATTCATCACCCATGATCGTGCTTTTTTGCGTTCACTCGCCACCCGTATTGTGGAATTAGATCGAG
>NW_014590862.1:0-1039 GCF_000485595.1 Priapulus caudatus | reverse complement strand
GCTATGCTAGCACATCTACACCTGATGTACGGATGCCTGAACCGCCTCTACGTGAAACAGAATCACTGCCACGACCCCGCATAGGTTCAAGCAACGCCCGACCGTGCGAGCGTACGTAAGCCCACTGCACAAACCGTGCGTCGGTCTGTGATCGAGGGATGGACAGCGGCCGTGCTGTCCTACCTTCTCGGTCTGCTGCAGGCGTGTGACGTGGTTCTGGGCGCTGGTGAGGTTGTCTCGTGACTCGGCGAGCGCTTTCTGCAGCGACACGCGCCACTCACGCTCGATCTTCAAGTCCGTCTCCACCAGCGACCTGCAACAAGACGCGGAGGATAACTGAATTATAGATACAGTGAATTCAGTGAGTCATCCATCCATACATCCATCCATCTTTTCTAGTCTGTCATCTGTCTTATCATCAGTCTGTCTATCCATCTATCTATCCACCTGCCCATCCATCCATTAATCCATCCATCTATCTATCCACCTGCCCATCCATCCATTAATCCATCCATCTATCTATTCACCTGCCCATCCATCTATCTATCCACCTGCCCATCCATTCATCCAGCACACACATCGTGAAGCAAACGCCACTCGCGCATTAGTTCACAATCGCCTCATAGATGGCGCCGCTGTGCGTACCTCTGCTGGTCCTTTTCGACGAGCTGCTGGGCGAAGTTGCGCGCCTTCTCCTCAGAACTCTGCCGATCCGTCTCTAGCTGTCTCTCCCTGAAACACAGCATGCATGTTGCATCACACCTGTAGCACGCATGTAGCACGTCTGTAACACACATGTATTTTGCGGAATGTCTTTCATGACGCAAACTTGGCAAAGTTACTCCGAAACGTGTGTAGTGTGCGTGAGTTTTATCCATCCACTATACAACCTTACTTCGAGAGAGAGAGAGAGAAAGAGGAGAGAGAGAGGGGGGAGAGGAAGAGAGAGAGAGTGAGAGAGAGAGAAAGAGAGAGAGAGGAGAGGAGGAGGGGAGAGGAGGGGAGAGAGAGAGAGAGAGTAGAGAGAGAGAGAGAGAGA
>NW_014590861.1:0-1039 GCF_000485595.1 Priapulus caudatus | reverse complement strand
GGCAGTGGAGAAGGTGGCCTGAAGAAAGGGAGAAGGTAGTTTTAGTATTTAGTATTCAGCTAAGAAATATTCTTCTCTTTCACACTCGCTGAGAGAGGGCCCTGAGGTGAGGGAGAGGGTGGCATGGGTAGTGAACAGTCAGCAGCGAATGCTCAACTCGCACACTCACTGCGAACCACCTTTCCTCCTCATCTCCTCACAGGTCACTGAGAGCATGAATGAGATGGTCGTGCCACTAGCTAGCAGGAAGGGAGAGGGTGGCATTGGTGCAGGGCTGAAGAAAGGGAGAGGGTGGCATGGGTAGTGGACAGTCAGCAGCGAATATTCTCCTCTCACACTCACCTCTGACTTCTGACCACCTTATCTGCTCCCCGCAGGTCTCTGAGAGCATGAATGCGATTGTAGTGAACAGTCAGCAGCGAATGTTCAACTCGCACACTCACCACTGTTCGCTCACCACCTTTGTTTCGCCCACAGGTCTCTGAGAGCATGAATGCGATGGTCGTGCCACTAGCGAGCGAGACGAACATCCAGGCTCCGCGACCGGACTTGCAGTGCTCGCTGTGCGAGTACATCGCCTTCACCGATGCAAACCTGTCGTCGCACATGAAGACGCATCAGACGAGGAAGTCGTACACGTGCGACGTGTGTGGCATGAGGTGCGTACGTAGCACAGCCTGGCTGTGTGGTGTGTGTAGGGGAGGTGTGAGGGGTGTAGGGGAGGTGTGAGGTGTGTAGGGGAGATGTGAGGTGTGGGGTGAAGGTGTGAGGTGTGTAGGGGAGATGTGAGGTGTGTAGGGGAGGTGTGAGGTGTGTAGGGGAGGTGTGAGGTGTGTAGGGGAAGTGTGAGGTGTGTAGGGAAGGTGTGAGGTGTGTAGGGGAGGTGTGAGGTGTGTAGGGGAGGTGTGAGGTGTGTAGGGGAGGTGTGAGGTGTGTAGGGGAGGTGTGAGGTGTGGGGTGAAGGTGTGAGGTGTGTAGGGAAGGTGTGAGGTGTGTATGGGAGATGTGAGGTGTGTGTATGGGAGATGTGAGGTGTGTA
>NW_014590860.1:0-1039 GCF_000485595.1 Priapulus caudatus | reverse complement strand
CACGCACGTACGCACGCACATCGCACGCACGCACGCAAGTACGCACGCACGCATAGGCCCTATCCCCCTAGCACCCCCTATCCTCTTGGGTTTGGGTTACATTATTGTATCTAGTCTATAGTAGACTCTATACTATAGGCCTACTCTATAGACTGTCTATACTCACTTTCCTCGGAATCCTGCTGTTCCGTATTGAATGGTTTTCTCTGTGCGCCTAGAAAAATATTTGCGCGCAAAATCACAGACACGCTGCTTTATTTCCTCCATTGTACAGGCACAGATACGTACGTGGCGTACCGGTAAGTCTCCCGCTGTCAACCTTGCAATCAAAAGTAAAAAATATATAGAAACGCTATAGACTGGTACTCGCTCCCACCTCGATTACTCGATGGGCCGAGAGGTGGGACCGGGTACCAGTCTAGAGACGCTACTGCGCTGATCGACCAATCGACTGAATCGTCACAGTGCCAATCATATGCCAATCGTCTTTGCCCAGCGAGCGATGCTAGCGCCTCTACTGAGTTATGGTAAAATACCGCGGTGTTTTTACACATTAAACTCCGGGACTAAACTATATGCGATCATCTTCCGAATCGAATAAATTCTCATACTTTTGACAGAACAAATTTTTTAATGTAAATAATAATAAAAAATAACTGGAAAGCTATACCTTCTTGGTTTCTGTCATTACGTGAAAAATAGAAGCTTTTGCTACTGTAACCGGCAGTGCATGTTGATCTGTCTATTTGATAAACCAAATTTGTCGAGCTCCTTCGATATAGTCCACTGCCACTGAACTTTGAAGACAAATCTTTATAAGGTTATGAGGTTAAAAATGCATACATACGCACATCGCACGCACGCACAATGACCGCACGCACATATCGCACGCACGCACAGTGACGCACGCATTGCACATATCGCATGCACGCACGCACATGGCACGCACGCAAGCATATCGCACACACGCACATCGCAAGCACGCACGCACGCACGCACGCACATCGCACGCACGCACGCACGCACACACGCACGCACA
>NW_014590859.1:0-1039 GCF_000485595.1 Priapulus caudatus | reverse complement strand
ATTCATCACTTCAACGTCACTGGCCGACGCAGCGCACGCGATCGACGCACCTGGCACGGCGACGCAACTCACGCACGCACGCATCACTCAGACACACACAGCAGTGTCACACACAGGTTGTAACAGCATCACACACAGCACACACACACACACACACTGACACACACACCGACACACATATATCACGACACACAACACACACACAACACAACACAAACACCAACACTCACTGGCACACAAACATCACACACACACACACACACACTCACGCACCACATAATCACACACACACACACGCACGACACATCATCGAGCCATCGCAACACACACCACAACACAGCACGACACACACACACACACTCTCACACAACACACACACACTACACACACACAACACACACACACAAACACACACTAAACGCTACAGCACACACACACACACACACACACACACACACACACACAAGCGCACGTCTGCACTGTGTACAAGCACCCTGCACAACTCACGCGCTCTGCACCACACCTTCACAGACAACCGGTGGACACAGACACAGAAGTCGCACCCTACGGCACGCGCTTCTCACAGTTAAATAACACTTCCTCCACAACCGCAGCGACCATATCCAGCCAGCTTCTTCACGTGACCTTCTCAGTCACGTGATTGGCGTCCCGCGTGTCTACAGGGAGGACGTTAATAGGTTCGGACGCTTCGATTCGCTCAACACGCGAGTTTAATAACAGTTTAATAACAGTTTAATAACAGTTTAATAACAGTTTAATGACAGTTTAATAACAGTTTAATGACAGTTAGTGACGATTACCCCCGCCTGATACACGAAACACTGCTGCTAGCGCACGCGAGTGGGTGCGACCGTTAGAAACAACAGCGTGAGATTCCCCGATGGTGTTAGTGAAGGGTATGGGGGTGAATCCGCTAGAAACAACAGCGTGAGATGCCACGCTGGTGTTTATGAAGGTTTATGGGTAGATCCGCTAGAAACAACAGCGTGAGATGCCCCGCTGGTGTTGATGAAGGGTG
>NW_014590858.1:0-1039 GCF_000485595.1 Priapulus caudatus | reverse complement strand
TGTCGCGGGAAGCAGGACGCCGGGAGCGACTGGCGCGCGTATTGGCATTATTCTCAATGGTTCGCCTTTATTTACGGGTGGCGCAGGTTCTGGGGAATCCGAAATCCGTCGTTATATTCTCGAAGCAGATCTGCTCGAAGCCATCGTCGCCTTACCCACGGATATGTTTTACAACACCGGTATCGCCACCTATATCTGGGTGCTCTCCAATAAAAAATCGCCAGAGCGCAAAGGCAAAGTCCAGCTCATTAACGGCGTCAACCTATGTGGCAAAATGCGTAAGTCACTTGGCTCGAAACGCAATGTGATGGATGAGCGTGACATTGCCACCATTACCCGTAGTTTTGGCCAGTTTGAAGAGGAAGCAGCGCGTGAGCTGGATAAAGCGGCCGAGGTAAAAAGTAATCGTGGCCGACAATCAGCCAACCCTAAAACAGCCGCGGCGAAAACCTTTGCCAGCAAGATTTTTAATACCCATGAATTCGGCTATCGTCGCATTACCATCGAACGGCCTTTACGCGAATCGTATCAATTCAGTGATGAACGTATCGCCGAATACGTTTTGCACCCAAGCCTTTACATGATGCCATGAAGTGGCTGTACACAGCATACGGTGTACAGTGGTCGGATGACGTTGATTGTGAAGCCTACGGACAACTAGCCGAGCACGAAGCAGCGATACGCAAACAGCTAAAAAGTGACTTTAAAGCCCTCAAAGAAAAGCAAATCAAAGACCTGCTAGCCAACAAAACATGGCAAAATCAAAAAGCTATTCTGCTCAAAGCCAAGCAACTGCAACACGCCATGGGTACAGAACAGCATAATGATATGAATCGCTATGATGCGCAGCTCAAAGCCGCCGGTGCAAAACAAAGTATTACGCTGGATGCCAAGCAGAAAAAGCAGATAAGCAATGCCGTTAGTTGGAAAAACCCTGAGGCTGAAAAGGTCATTAAGAAAACCCATAAAAATACTGCGGCCAACCCCACTTACGGCTTATTTGCAGTCGAGGGAAAAACCATTGAGTACAAAGCCGATG
>NW_014590857.1:0-1040 GCF_000485595.1 Priapulus caudatus | reverse complement strand
GCGGCCAATGTGGATTCAGGGTTACAAGATGTGGCCACGGGTGAAGCGGTGCTGTTGACTAACGTTGGCGGTGTCATTGAAGGTCGCACAGCGACCGGCAATGAACTCGTTTTAACCGCTACTGTGGACGGGACCGGAGAAGTGACGCTGGACCAGGTTCGTGCTGCCTGTACGTACATCCGACGTTGCCGTACAGGGCAGGTTTCGATAGTGTTACAGCAGGCTTTGGTGCAGATGGCGCAGGAACGACCAGCAGTACTTATAGTCTGGATGTGAGCGCGGCCAATGTGGATTCAGGGTTACAAGATGTGGCCACGGGTGAAGCGGTGCTGTTGACTAACGTTGGCGGTGTCATTGAAGGTCGCACAGCGACCGGCAATGAACTCGTTTTAACCGCTACTGTGGACGGGACCGGAGAAGTGACGCTGGACCAGGTTCGTGCCTTAGTCCATCCCGATAACCCAGACAATTATGATGAAAGCGTGACCTTAGCCGCAGATTTAGTGCAATTAACTCGCACTGACACAGCGACTGATGGAGACGGTGATATTGCCGTGGCCTCAGCCACAATTAACATCGGCCAAGCCTTGATTTTCCATGATGACGGGCCGAGCGTTGATGTGACTGCCAACGGTGAGCCAATAGCGCAACTGGTTGTTGACGAAACTGATTTAACGGTCAATGCCCAGGCCAACTTTGCAGTAAATTTCGATAGTGGTTACAGCAGGCTTTGGTGCAGATGGCGCAGGAACGACCAGCAGTACTTATAGTCTGGATGTGAGCGCGGCCAATGTGGATTCAGGGTTACAAGATGTGGCCACGGGTGAAGCGGTGCTGTTGACTAACGTTGGCGGTGTCATTGAAGGTCGCACAGCGACCGGCAATGAACTCGTTTTAACCGCTACTGTGGACGGGACCGGAGAAGTGACGCTGGACCAGGTTCGTGCCTTAGTCCATCCCGATAACCCAGACAATTATGATGAAAGCGTGACCTTAGCCGCAGATTTAGTGCAATTAACTCGCACTGACACAGCGACTGA
>NW_014590856.1:0-1040 GCF_000485595.1 Priapulus caudatus | reverse complement strand
GTGTGTGTCTGCATGCCTGTCTGCGTGCGTGCGTGCGTGTCTGTGTTCGTATGTGCGTGTGTGTGTGCGTGCGCGTGCGTGCGTGCGTGCGTGCGTGCGTGCGTGCGTCTGACTGGTTAGGCTAGTGACGAGGGTATCATGGGAGCCACACGTTGCACTAGTATCGCACAAAGCCTTTAGAAATCGCAGCTAACGCGTGTCCGTGGGGAAACGGAAAAAAACCCAGACAGCAAAATTCACGCCTAAGCTAATTGTACCTGCAAGCAAACATACGTACGCACGCACGCACGCATTGGTACATGTACAATAAAGAGAAAGAGAGAACGCGAGAGAGAGAGAGCGAGGGAGGGAGGGAGAGAGAGAAAGAGAGAGAGAGAGAAAAAACATAGGGCGAGAGACAGAGAGAGAGATCGAAAAAAATAGAAGCGAGAGCAGAGAGAGGGCGAGAGAGAGGAAGAGCAAGCAAGAGAGGAGAGAGAGAGAAGCGAGAGAGAGTGAGGTGGTGAGCCAGAGCGGACAGGTGAGAGAGAGAAGTGAGAGAGAAGAGAGACAAGAGAGGGCAGAGGGGAGAAAAGAGAGAGAGAAGAGAGAAAGTAGAAAGAGAGAAGACGAGAGAGAAGCGAGAGAGTAGAGAGAGAGTACGCAATGGTTGGCGTGTGCCTTCCATCTTCTCTCCCTCCCTGCTGGCTCGCCTGCGTATCATCTAGTCTCCTTCTCTCTCTCTCTCTCTCTCTCTCTCTCTCTCTCTCTCTCTCTCTCATATCCCCCCTCCCTCCTACCCTTCCTTCCTCTGTCCCTCTCTTCCACGCATGATAGGCGAGCATTATCCATGTATCCACCTTCACCTCACATGCCTAGCTCTACACCATACTATTCCTATACTATACTAGTTCTCCTCTATGCTAGCTCTCCTATGCTTCTCCTATCTAGAGAGCTGTAGGCGCGCTCTACTCTAGCAACTCTAGTGTTGAGAGAGACTAACACGCTCCCGCTCGCTCGCCCGCTACGCAACGACGTTATGTTCTCTATAATCTTCTCTC
>NW_014590855.1:0-1040 GCF_000485595.1 Priapulus caudatus | reverse complement strand
GTATACGCATCGCAGGCAACAGATATCAACATCCAAGTGTGGCTTTACGCCACCTCGTCCCCTGCCGGTGGCCTCCAGCACCCGTCAGCTCACTCCGACAATAACCCTTCCGCTACCGAAAATAGTTCTTTTTGTTCACTTATTTCAGTAATGCTAAAACAAGTCACCATGGTATATGCCGATTGTATTACCCATAGACATAGATATAGCATTAAATAGGAAAAAACAAGACAAGTGCCGGTGCAGCTCTCGGTAAGTTATTAGTGGCACGTTATAGTGTTGCCGGCGTTATATTTGTGTGACGGTGGCCTAAGACCACCTATATAGAATTGTAATGATAGTGTATGATGGGGTCCCAAGGCCACATATATAGTATTTGTATGACGGGGGCCTAAGGCCACCTATATAGTATTGTAATAATAGAATAGGGTATGATGGGGGCCCAAGGCCACATATATAGTATTTGTATGACGGGGGCCTAAGGCCACCTATATAGTATTGTAATAATAGAAGAGTGTATGATGGGAGCCCAAGGCCACATATATAGTAGTTGTATGACGGGGGCCTAAGGCCACCTTTATAGTATTGTAATAATAGTGTATGCGGGGGCCTAAGGCCACATATATAGTATTTGTATGACGGGGGCGTAACGCCACCTATATAGTATTGTAATAATAGAATAGTGTATGATGGGGGCCCAAGGACACATATATAGTATTTGTATGACCTTGGCTTAAGGCCACCTATATAGAATTGTGATAATAGTGTATGATGGGGGCCCAAGGCCATATATAGGTAATATTTGTATGGCGGGGGCCAAAGGCCACCTATATAGTATTGTAATAATAGAATAGTGTATGGGGGCTCAAGGCCATATAATTATATAGTATTGTATATGACGGGGGCCTAAGGCCACCTATATAGAATTGTAATAATAGTGTATGACGGGAGCCTAAGGCCACCTATATAGAATTGTAATAATAGTGTATGCTGGGGGCCCAGGGCCACATATATAGTATTTGTATGACGGGGGCCTAAGG
>NW_014590854.1:0-1040 GCF_000485595.1 Priapulus caudatus | reverse complement strand
GGTTAATGCTAGGTAGATTGGTGTAGGGGGGTGGCAGCGGCCGTACACTCCCGTACCTTCCCGTACCATTCCATACCCTTCCGTACCTTCCATGCCCTCCCGTACCCTCCCTTACCCTCCCGCTCTTCCCCGTACCCTCCCGTACTTTCCCGTACCTTTCCGTACCTTCACGTACACTCCCGTACCTTCCCGTACACTCCCGTACGTTTCCGTACCTTCACGTACACTCCCGTACCTTCCCGTACCTTCCCGTGCACTCCCGTACGTTTCCGTACCTTCACTTACACTCCCGCACCTTCCCTTACCCTCTCGAACTCTCCCGTACCTTCTCGTACTCTACCGAGCAATCGCGCTCTCCTTCGCTCTTCTCTTCTCTTACTGGGCTCTCCCTCGCTCGCTATGCCACAGCCAGACTCTACTATACTAATAGAGACCGAAGCCGGAGATGGCACGAGTTGAATAATATTCTCATCCCCGCTGCTATTATATACGAATGTTTGTCTTCATACGAGCCACGGCCAGCCTTATTATACTATTATATAACTATTATACTAACTATTATACTATTATACTAAGTTAGTATAACAGAGATCAGTGGTCCACGCACACACTACACGTGCAGCTTGTTTTCCGGTTTAGATTTCCCATTAGCAGGCGCGGCATATCATGCTGAGACAACGCGGAAATTAAAAAAACAACGGCTGAAGAAACGCGACCATGTCGCAGTGGGAAACATGTCACCTGTGTGCGAGGAATAAATGCTCGCACATATATGTCATTTACGCGTGAGCGCAAGAGCGTGGGTGCGAGACACACGAAAGAGAGAGAGAGAGAGAGTGGGTGTGTGTCCCCCACTCTCCCGTACCCTTCTATAACCTGCCGTACTCTGCCAATATAAATATTAGTATATAATAGTTAGTATAATAGAGATCAGTGGCGGATATCCTACAACTGCTGCTGCTATACTGCTGCTGCTGCTGCTGCTGCTGGGGTTGGTGGTGGCGGCGGTGGTGGTGCTGCTGCTACTACTGCTGCTGCTG
>NW_014590853.1:0-1040 GCF_000485595.1 Priapulus caudatus | reverse complement strand
TCGTGTGTGTGTGTGTGTGTGTGTGTGTGTGTGTGTGTGTGTGTGTGTGTGTGTGTGTGTGTGTGTGTGTGTGTGTGTGTGCTGCATGAACAGCTAGAGACAATCAGACGTGCAGACGCGTGCGTGTGCATTTCAATGATGACTTCATCATTGGGGATTCAATGCCGCACCGTGTAATGATTCAAAGCTCAACGCAGAGTGGGAGGAGGAGGAGGAGGAGGAGGAGGAGGAGGAGGAGGAGGAAGGGAAAGGAAGGAAGGAAGGAAGGAAAGGGAGGGGGCGGGCGCGTCGCTCTCGTTCTCTCGCTCTTTCTCTCTCCACTTCCCGCCACTTCTCTCTCTCGTCTCTCTCTTTCGTCTCTCTCTCTCTCTCTCTCTCTCTCTCTTCTCTTTTCTCGCGTATGCTCTCTCATCACTTGTGCGACGCGTCGTCAGCTAGCGCGTGAGACATGCGCGGTACACGATGAATTCACTTACAGCACGGAGGGAGGGGGAAACCCAGCGACACGGCTCACGGCCGCCCACGCACGCCGCCACCTACGGCATGTCTGCGTCAATGATAGCGTCGCTGCTAGCGTCAGCGCTCAGCTGTCACCGTTCACTGCTAGCGTCAGCCGTCACTGCTAGCGACAGCGGTCACTGCTAGCGTCAGCGTCAGGTTGGCAGCATCCAGTGTCAGTGTCAGCGTCCACTGCTAGCAGTCGAGCGTCATCTGATAGCAGCCAACTTCAGCCATCAGCCGTCAGCTTAGCTCAGCATCAGCGTAGTGGCGCCGTCACCAATCAGCTGTCAGCATCTAGCGTCAGCATCAGCGTCAGCATCAGCGTCAGCATCAGCGTAAGCATCAGCGTCAGTGACTAGTGTCGGCTGCTGGCGTCAGCAGACAATTGCGAATGCGTCGCTTCCTGCGTCAGCAATGAATATAAACACGGATCATATTGTCATTCATCATAATTTGCCTGTGAAGTATCATTTCCGTGGCGGCGTCGGCGTCGTCGTCGTTTTCTCGCGACGTTTTTTCGTTGTTCGGCGGCTGCGATA
>NW_014590852.1:0-1041 GCF_000485595.1 Priapulus caudatus | reverse complement strand
TGTGTGTGTGTGTGTGTGTGTGTGTGTGTGTGTGTGTGTGTGTGTGTGTGTGTGTGTGTGTGTGTGTGTGTGTGTGTGTGTGTGTGTGTGTGCGTGTGTGTATGCGTGTTTCTATATATCTATGGTTTGTACCCATAGCCATGCCCTGGTAGGTACTTGGCACTTATAGCACGTAAAGATAACCTTTAACTATAGTAGTCGAGATTATACCCGTACTATAATATCAGTCAGGAGTGTCATAATATAGATAATGACTAATATAATAATAATAATAATAATAATAATAATAATAATATTAATGTGTCTAACAATAATGACTAATAATAATATCGACGTCTACGTGTACGTTGTGTGTAGCAGCGTATGCTACATCGCATGAGTCGCGGGAACAGAATTTAGTCAAGTATACAGTAGTCTGAAAGGTAGGTGAGAGCTTCGGTCTTAGGACAACAGTCTTTGCTTCAGCATAACGAACGATTGCAACAAGCGAGGCGACCAGAGGCTGAGGGTCCAGAAGCCTCCCCACCCTAGTCTCCCCGTCCTCGTGTTTTGCCCTCCAGATCTCGAATCTTTCCTTGTGTAGGGCCGCGCCCCACCCCGCAACCTATACAGCTACCTTGTCCTCTTAGCCAGTCCTGATCTTAGTGCTATACGCCTTCGTTCTCTCCCTCACGGCTTCGTTCCTTATAGTTCTTAAGCGTCCCTAACCGCTGTACACATTTTTTTTTAATTTTCCCCCACTTTGCTGGCATCTAATATATACGCTTTGTACGCCCTCGTTACGTGCAGCCGCTCTACTGTGACGCTGCACCTTGACGGCTTCGCCGTGCCTTGCGTTCAGCCGTATCTGCTTTATATATAATGTCCTGTATTTATACATTACACACACGAACGAAGTCGATGGCCAAATCGGCTTCTGTCAGTCAGTTTGTTACGGCTTAATCAAACCACTAAATTCGATAAAACGAATTTCATACGCAATATTTCAACGTACATGAATACGATAATTATGCATGCATATATATACAAAAACGTGTGCAG
>NW_014590851.1:0-1041 GCF_000485595.1 Priapulus caudatus | reverse complement strand
TATATATATATATATATATAGCATGCGTTAGGCGGTCACCTCTAACGAACGGTCACCTGTCTATAAAGGACACTGGGCGCTTCCTTGAGCGACAGTTACACAGTGAAACCACCTCTATAGACCGGACAGCTGTCAACGAAGGGTACAATTGGCGTATATACTAAGTGACCGTTACACATAGGGTGTAACTGTGCGCTCGCTCCCAGCCGGCCCTCTTCCGCCAGACACGCCCAACCACGCCTATAGTGTCTCCCTCTTTAGCGCGACCTTGAATTTTTTCATCGAGCATGAATAAATACGCGTTGCTTTCATCCATTAAATGCATCGGAACTTAAAATCCGTCAGCCTCCACTCGAGGTTGCCATTAGAGCGTTAAGCCATAAACCCGGAAAAGGGGTTAGACGATATAATTAAGCGATAACTACATAAGAAAAAATGGAATTTTCCTATCGAATTTTTTTTCTCATTATTTTTTTTTTACAAGATGGCGAGCACCACTGTCCAGACCTACGAGGCACGAGACGTCGGCAGTCTGGTGACTTCTAATGACTATGTATGACACAGAATATCTCGCGGCGAGATTTGCATACATTTTAGAATCGCAGACGCCAGTAACATTTGCATCTCAATCATTTTCGTAGAGCGTCTCACTCGTTCCCTCGCCGAGTCGACAACCGAGAATATTTTACTAGACGAAGATGAAGCACAGCTGCTATGCCCTTTCCGATTGAAACACCATAACTCTTATCATGTTAATTAATCAATTTATTAATCCATGGAACGGCCTGTATTTTCTGTTCTTTTAGCTTCTTCATTCGCGAGGCATATACTGTCTCTGCAACTGTATTCTTCTGGATTTCGCTCTGACGTGGACGAGTTTGCTATAGCCTTACGCGCCCTTTAAAAATATGCAATATGAAATATCTTCCCATCTCAATTGTTCGTACGCTACTCTCTCTCCCTTCTTCTCTGATTCTCGTTCTCTCTCCGTCTTTGTTTCTCCCGTCTCTGATTCTCTTTTGTCTCTCTTCACCCTCTCTC
>NW_014590850.1:0-1041 GCF_000485595.1 Priapulus caudatus | reverse complement strand
TCTCTCTCTCTCTCTCTCTCTCTCTCTCTCTCTCTCTCTCTCTCTCTCTCTCTCTCTCTCTCTCTCTCTCTCTCTCTCTCTCTCTCTCTCTCTCTCTCTCTCTCTCTCTCTCTCTCTCTCTCTCTCTCTCTCTCTCTCTCGCTCTGTCTCGCATTCCTATGCCCTCACGCCCCATGTTACGCCATCCTGTCAGTTTGCGTTTGTTGTTGCAGGCTGTGCCTTTGTTAAATTTGGAAGTCACGCCGAGGCACAGGCAGCGATCACACATCTACACGGCAGCCAGACGATGCCTGTAAGTGAACGATAGTAAACGGCATTTAATTAATCCATCAACTTCTGTGCGGCGACTGCGCGAGCGAAAATCGTTTATTGTGCCAGAGAAAATGCAGAAAAACAACATTTTTTCGCGAGCGATGAATTATATTCGCCGCCGAAAGCGTGCGTGCGTGCGTGCGTCAGGACATGCTAAACTCGCAATTTGACCGTGTTCATCTGGACGTAATTATTGCAAATTATTATGAAGTCCTTCCCCTCACGGGCATATATTATTTACAGAGCCTTTTCATCTGTATTTTATTTTGCTTGCGCCTTATTGATCTTGCTAAAAGACTGCATCGAGCGACTAACACAAAACCAGTAATTTTCCGCAGTGTAATGCTCCTTAACTCGTTTCGGGTTATATGAAAAAATGGATTCTTATTGAGGGATTGAGGAACCGTTAGTTGGGGACTCCACTTCATAAAGTAACTCGACAAATTTGCAGTTATAAATTAGAGTTTGAATCGCGATGAAGACCAGACCTACTCGAAATATTATTTCTTTTGAGCAAATAATAACAGTTAATGCTAAATTGATTTACCTCCATAGTCAAACATATATCTAACACAAAGCAAGGTTTAATTAGTTTAATTTACTAACGTGTCTTTATTTACTCGAAAGCTCAGAACGATACATGCTGTCTCGAGCGCTTCTTCTTTAAAATATATGACACCTTATTCTGTATTCCTATTATGTGTATATATATATATATAATATATATAT
>NW_014590849.1:0-1042 GCF_000485595.1 Priapulus caudatus | reverse complement strand
AACTCTTTAGGTGTGTTCCTTCTTCTTAGTTGCTTCTCTCTGTCCCCTCTCGCTTTCTCGCTTTGTCCCTCTCCCTTTCTCTCTCTGTCCCCTCTCTCTCTTTCTCTCTGTTCCCCCCCCTCTCTCTCTCTCTTTCTCTCTCTGCCCCTCTCTCTTCCTCTCGCTGTCCCCTTTCTCTTTCCCTCTCTTTCTCTCTCTGTCCCCTCTCTCTCTTTCTATCTGCCCCTCTTTCTCTTCCTCTCTCAGTCCCTCGCTCGCTCTCTCTGACCCTCTCTTTCTCTTTCTCTTTCTCTCTGCCCTCTCTCTCTCTCTCTTTCTCTCTCTCTCTCTCTCTGCCCCCTCTCTTTCTCTCTCTCTCGCTCTCTCTCGCTCTCTATTCCTTCTCTCTTCCTGTCTGCCCCCTCACTCTCTTCCTCTTTGTCCTCCCTCTCTCTCTTTCTCTCTCTGTCCCCCCCTCTCTCTCTCTCTGTACCCCCTCTTTCTCTGTACCCCCTCTCTCTCTCTCTGCCCCTCTCGCTCTCTGCCTCCTAGCTCTCTCTCTCTCTCTGCCCTCTCTTTCTCTCTGCCTTCTCTCTTTCTCTCTGTCCCCCTCTCTCTTCCTCTCTCTTTCTCTCTTTGCCCCTTCTATCTTCCTCTCTCTCAGTCCCCCCTCTCGCTTTCTCGCTCTGTCTCCCTATCTAATTCTCTCTCTCTCTCTGTCCCCTCTCTCTCTCTTTCTCTCTGTACCCCTTCCCTCTCTCTCTCTCTCTCTCTCTTTCTCTCTCTGTACCCCTATCTCTCTCTCTTTCTCTTTCTGTACCCCTTTCTCTCTCTTTCTCTTTCTGTACCCCTCTCTCTCTTTCTCTCACTGTACCCCTCTCTCTTTCTCTCTCTGTACCCAATGTAAAAAGGGCTGTAATTTAACCGCGGTTGAATTATTTCTACCGCGGTAAAAATAAGTATTTCTGAGTACGACGCCCAGTGTAAAACGGGCCATAATTTCACCGCGGTTGAATTATTTCTCTCGCGAGAAGGAGAGAGAGGGGGAGAGGGTTAGTAGCTT
>NW_014590848.1:0-1042 GCF_000485595.1 Priapulus caudatus | reverse complement strand
AGAGAGAGAGAGAGAGAGAGAGAGAGAGAGAGAGAGAGAGGAGAGAGAGAGAGAGAGAGAGAGAGAGAGAGAGAGAGAGCGAGATTGAAAGAGAGGTAGAGAGCGTGCGCGAATCGAAAAATCCCATTTGGAAGAGACACGTGTATGTGTAACAGAGTACTACTACTGCTGCTGCTGCTGCTGCTGCTGCTGCTGCTGCTGCTGCTGCTGCTGCTGCTGTGGTGGTGGTGATGCGTGGGCCAGGGCCGCGTGGCCGCACATCACGCACGCTGTCATAGCTAGCGGGCGCTGCTGCGTGTATGTTTACGCTCGCGAGCTCACCTGCACTGTGTGTGTGTGCATTTAGCCGCGTGGAGGAGGCAGCACCGACGCACCTTAGCGGATGTGTTAGAGAGCTGCACGCCGGACGACGGAGCCGACGACGACGACGACGACGGACGTCGCGGGGCGACCGCCCCGACGTAACAATCGGATGCTTTGCCGCGCCGACTCGAAAATATGCGAGTGATAGCGGCGGTGATATGAAGTGGTGCATGCAGCGGGCCGCTGGAAACTCTGTCGCATTACAAGGCGCTTACATCGCCGATCCGAGTGGCTTTATGTGTAAAGTATGTTTGACATGAAGCGCAGCAGCAGCTAGCAGCTATATATACGCCATAGCTTTGCTGAATCCGCCCGTCGGCAGTGGCGGAAACAAACGGCACGTTGACTCATACACTTCCCGTGCGCTGTCCTTAGTCATTCCGAGCACGCTAGCATGGAGAAGGCCGGACCAAAGGAGAAGGAAACCAATGTTCCGCCGGTGTTTCTAAGGTAAGAGAGCCCTGCGTGATCGTGTGGTGTTGTTGTCGTTGTCGTTTTTCTTTAACTCGTTTTGCTTCGCTTTCTCCGCCCGCCTGCTTGCGTCGCTGCTAGCTGTGCCGATTCTATGTCTATAGTATCATCTCAAATTTTATATGACTATTGTACCCTTGCTATAGTGCCCTGGCTACTAGCAAGGTATATATATATATATATATATATATATATATATATATATATA
>NW_014590846.1:0-1042 GCF_000485595.1 Priapulus caudatus | reverse complement strand
GATTCTGCTTCCCCCAATGTAACGATTTTCGTGGCAGCCGAGGTCCTTATGTGCACGCGCGCTCATGCCGTGTACATACAGCGGCGTGTACCTGCGCCTGCGTACAATAGTGTGCACGTTGTAGTGTATCTGCCGTGCACAGATGCCATGACCGCATGCGTGCATGTGTATGTGCGAGCATCACGTCGTGTACCGTGCGCGCGGCCAGTGTGTATGTGCGGGTACGCGTGTATGTGCACGCACTGCCGTCGTACTGCTGCACGGGCACGCGTGCTACGTGCGCGCATGCGTGTCGCGGCACGCAATGCGTGTAGTGCACGCACGCCGTGTATGCGCACGCACGCCGTGTATGCGCATCGCATGCGTGTATTGCGCACGCATTGCGTGATACGCGCACGCATAGCCGTGTTATGTGCACGCACGCGGGTTGTACGTGCCACGCCACGCGATGTACCTGCACGCCGCGATGACGTGGTTAGGCGTAATAGGGGCTTTTAGGCGTTAGGGTAGCGGGTTAGGGTTTGAGCGATATATAATATACCCTAACCCTATTATATATATATATATATGTTAGCCGGTATATATATATTAGCGGTTAGGGTATCTTATTATTGAGGGTATATATACCCTAACCCTAACCCCCTACCCTAACCCTAACCACACACATACCACGTACACGCGTGCGTGTAGGGTATATATATATATATATATGGGTTAGGGTACCCTACTATACCCTAACCCTATATCCAACGCCCCACGCGTACGTTCGCGGTCGACGCTGATCGAGCACATATACACGCACACGCACGGGCACATATACACGCACACGCGCACGCACGGGCACATATACACGCACACGCGCACGCACGGGCACATATACACGCACACGCGCCCGCACGGGCACAAATACACTCACACGCGCCCGCGCGGGCACATATACACTCACACGCGCCCGCACGGGCACATATACACTCACACGCGCCCGCACGGGCACATATACACTCACACGCGCCCGCACGGGCACATATACACTCACACGCGC
>NW_014590844.1:0-1043 GCF_000485595.1 Priapulus caudatus | reverse complement strand
ACTACTACTACTACTACTACTACTACTACTACTACTACTACTACTACTACTGACTGCTGCTGCTGCTGCTGCTGCTGCTGCTGCTGATGATGATGATGATGATGATGCTGCTGGTGGTGGTGGTGGTACTGCTGTTGCTGCTGCTGCTGCTGGTGGTGGTGGTGGTACTGCTGCTGCTGCTGCTGCTGGTGGTGGTGGTATTGCTGCTGCTACTGCTGTTGTTGATGGTGGCGGTACTGCTGCTGCTGATGCTACTACTGCTACTGATACTACTACTGCTACTACTGATGCTGCTGCTGCTTCTGTTGCTACATACATATCAATGGCATTTTTACAGTCGATCGTAGGGCAGCGGATGCGCACCTCTCCATCGACTAGCGTCAATAAAGCCATCTCCGCTAGAAGATTAGCATAACCAAGATGGCCGCCGCTATACGCGCTTATTCCCGCGCTGAAAAAAGAACTCGTGATATAGTATATAGGATATAGGCTCGTATTCGCTCACGCTCGTTGCACGTGAAACCATTCAGGAGCAGTTTGCCAACTATACTGCCTCTCACCATTCGGTCTCTGAGCGCCTCTCATATCGCAAGCCACGCACTGCATGGGCTAGTCGTTGCAGACACTCGCAAACTCTGCTATTACAGTCCGACAGAACAGTTTTAAAGACCGCTATTATTACAACAAACGGCATGTTACGTTCCACGTCCCGACGCGTTGCGGTGTATTTAAAGTAGCGGTGTATATAATGTTGTAAAATTACAACTTCTATACGTACAAGCCGCACCATTATCGACACGCTTGCTGTTTTGTTATGGTTAAACGTGTGTGCTGAGTTATGGTGTAATATGGACGCCTACTCCTGCGGAAATGTGAACTCCTAACGTAGAACGACGTTAATGGCGAAGCAGGGGAGGAAGACGAGCAGCAACAGGAGCAGCAGCAGTAGCAGCAGCAGCAGCAGCAGCAGGAGGAGGAGCAGCACCAGCAGCAGCAGCAGCAGCAGGAGCAGCAGCAGCAGGGTCAGCAGCAGAGCAGCAGCA
>NW_014590843.1:0-1043 GCF_000485595.1 Priapulus caudatus | reverse complement strand
CTCTCTCTCTCTCTCTCTTTCCTGCTGTTTGTCTCTCTACCTCTCTCCTGCGCTCTCTCTCTCTCACGCACGCTTTATCTCTCTTGCTCTCCCCCTCTCGCTCTTTGTCTCCCCTCCTCTCCCTCGCTCTTTCTCTGACACTGACTCTCTCGCTTGCGCTCTCTTCCCCCCTCTCTCTCGCCCTTGCGGTCTCTTCCGCCCTCTCTCGCTCGCGTGCGCTCTCTTCCCCCCTCTCTCTCGCTTGCGCTCGCTTCCCCCTCTCTTTCTCCCCATCGCGCTATGCTACTTGTTCGCTCCTTCCGTTCTCTGTATTGAGCGCGCGTGCGGAGTCAATACTCCTCCACTCGTGTCTGGCGATGTAACGAGGCAGCTAGACAATAACAAGATAGAAGACCATGAAGAACAAAGTTTTACGGTAAAGAAGGAGCCGAAAGGTCATAAGCCTCCCACTCCCCTTCTCGCGCGCGCGCACTCTCTCTCTCTCTCTCTCTCTCTCTCTCTCTCTCTCTCTCGCCGCCGCCGAGAGACAATACTCGCGCGCGCGCTACTCTCTCTCTCTCTCTCTCTCTCTCTCTCCGTCTCTCTCACTGTTTTCTCTTTCGCACCCGACCTCTGCCTCCCTGTATCTCTCGCGCACGCAACTACACGCAAGCACATACACGCGTACACGCGCCGATCATGACAATGACAGTAATGAAGTATATTATTATTATTATTATTATTATTATTATTATTATTATAACGACGATGACAACGGCGACGATGGTGACGATGACAACGACGACAATGGTGACGATAACAACGACGACGACGATGACGATTACAACGATGATGACGACGTGTTGACGAAGTAGACGACTCAGCGAAAACAAAGGTCCGTAAATTCAACTAGTCAGCCTCTCTCATCGATCAGCAAGAGAATTATCGATCATGGCTGTTGTCACGCAGGGCAGCGGCGGCGGCGGCGGCGGCAGCGGCGGCGGCACCAAGCTAGCGTGGATGGACGAACGCACCCAGCGTCCAGGATCTAGTCTTCAGTCTCG
>NW_014590842.1:0-1043 GCF_000485595.1 Priapulus caudatus | reverse complement strand
AGCTTGGGTAGGATGGTATACTATAGCTTGGGTAGGGTGGGGTGGTATACTATAGCTTGGGTAGGGTGGGGTGGTATACTATAGCTTGGGTAGGGTGGGGTGGTATACTATAGCTTGGGTAGAGTGGTATACTACAGTTTGGGTAGGATGGTATAGCTTGGGTAGGGTACGTGGTATATACTAATTACTATAGCTTGGGTAGGGTGGTATAGCATAGCTTGGGTATGGTTGTATACTATAGCTTGGGTAGGATGGTATAATATAGCTAGCGTGGTATCTTATCTTTTATATCTTACTGTCACACTTACTTATTAATATTTATTTATTTATTTATTTAATATTATTTTTATATTTTCTATCATTTTAATTATTTATTTATTAGTTTATTTCAATTATTTCAATTTATTCAATTATTTCAATTAAATATTTATTAATTTATTTATCCATTTTTGTCTTTATTTATTTGTTTACTCATACATATATATATATGGGCCGAGTACTCTCCCACGTGGCTACACTAACGGAATCACGCCACTACGTCACAGTATAACTAGTGGGTTCCCTGTGATCCTGCATATCCGACATTATTTGCAACATATTTTAAATATTTATTTATTTATTTATTCATTTTTTATTTTTATTTACATAATATAATCCATTTTTATTATTAATATTCAATTTATTATTCATATTCTAATTATCTGAGCTTTGTCTCATATTTCGAACCAGCGATGAAGTTACCCTATATATAAACTTGACGTGTTGAGAGTCCTAACACGAATAGATATAATTTAACGCAATCCTATTAGAAACATAACGATAGCTGGGTGTGACACCCACCACCATGTCCTACGTAGCTATATAACCTGTACGAATTTGATGACTATAACAGATAAAACAATATTTACCGCTTTGTCTACACGAGGAAAAAATCAGACACGCGATGTTGAACCAATTATCATTACGTCATGATGAAGTCATGATGTGTGAATATTATAATAATCTTAATTAATTTAGTTAATTTAAAATAAGAATTTTTTTAA
>NW_014590841.1:0-1043 GCF_000485595.1 Priapulus caudatus | reverse complement strand
GGTGTCACTAATGTCACTAGGTAGATGTTACTGTGCTCAAATTTGTTGTGAGAGTGGAACTGGCACTGACACTGACACTGACGCTCATAGTCATACTCATACTCATACTCAGTCATAGTCATAGGGTCTATGTCCGGTTCAATGATAGAGAACATTGGTCCCAATAAAATCCCCCAGGGTACTGCCGGAACGTACCCTGGGTACGGTCCGGTATACCGGAATGTACCCTGGTCACTATTTGATATGGTTAGAACTTAGGGTTAGGATTAGGGTTAGGGTTCGGGTTAGGGAGTAGGCGTAGGCGACTCCCTAGACTCGTTAGTGGAGTAGGCGAGGTACGGCCCGGCATATTAGATAGTACCAGGGTACGTTCCGGTAATGGCGGTATACCGGACCGTACCCAGGGTACGTTCCGGCAGTACCCCGGGGGACATAGACCCTCTCAGCGACACTGACAGTGTCAGTGGCGTTCATACTCATAGTCATAGTCATAGTCATATATAGTCATACTCATAGTCATAGGGTCTATGTCCCCCAGGCCAGGGTACTGTCGACGTATCGTATCGGAGGGTACCCTGGGTACGGTTCGATATTTCGGAAAGTACCTCGGTGTACTATACGATATATGTCGCTGCATACCCTGCATTGTCCCACCGTACCCTGACTTTCAGCCAACTGCATGATGTCGTAATACTAATACATACACTCTGTCAAGTTACCACATCACATAGAAGAAACCTCAAAACATTGCAATCCAATAAAAATGTATTGTATGCTATGTTTGACTATATTTTTCTGTTTACTTTTTTTATAATGAAGAGCTAGCTTTTATATTTTAGTTTTACAACATCGGAAATACGTCCATATAAAGTCAGGGTACGGTGGGACAATGGAGGGTACGCAGCGACATATCGTATAGTACCCTCGATAGTACCCTCGGGGACATAGACCCTATCAGCGTCAGTACAAGGCACTGGCAGTGTAGCCTGTATACTCTCTGCATTGAAATAACTTGAATAAGCGGGCCATAAATAAATAAGCGC
>NW_014590840.1:0-1043 GCF_000485595.1 Priapulus caudatus | reverse complement strand
TTCTATGAAAATATTGTTATATGTGTTGTGGGCATCATAGGAGTTTAGGAGCGCTATTATGATCGCAAGCAGTGAATGTCTGTGCGTGCGTGCATGTGTGCGTTCGCCTATGTAAGTGCGTGCGCGCGTAAGTGCGTACGTGCGTGTACGTGTCCGTAAGTGCGTGTGTTCGCGCGTGCGTTCGACTGTGTAAATGCGTGCGTAATTGGACGTACGTGCACGTGCGTGCGTACGTGCATGCGAGTGTGCGCGAGCGTTCGTACGTACGTGCTTGCGTGCGTACGTGCGTGCGTGCGTGCGTGCGTCTTCATCTACCTCCTTATCTCGCTCTCTTCCTCTCACAATTTTTCACCTCTTTCCTGATGCAGACGAGCGCAGCTGAACTCTACCCAGTGTTTTTCCTCTCTGATTATATCCCTCACGCCGATAGCAGACGCGACAAAATGATACACATCGATACGTACGATACGATTTTATATATGATATAATATACGATTTAGCTTACTCACCGGCTGCTGAGGGAAACGCGCTCGCATTCGACGTCAAAAACCTCCGCACGAGGAAGGGGGGAAAAGGAGGAGGTAACCGCTCCCTTCTCCCTCCTCCCTTCGAGCAAGGATTCATTAAAGGAAGGAGGAGGGGGAAGGTGACCGCTGCCTCCTCCCTCCTCTCTTTCCCCGCGCGCTAGGAAGGTGGGAAGAGGAAGAGAAACCGCTCCCTCCTCCCTCCTCTCCCTCCGCGTAAGGAAGGGTGAAAAAGAGGAGGTAACCGCTCCCTCCTCCTTCCTCCCCTCGAGCAAGGATTCATTAAAGGAAGGAGGAGGGAGAAGGTAACCGCTGCCTCCTCCCTCCTCTCCTTCCCCGCGCGCTAGAAAGGTGGAAAGAAGAAGAGGAACCGCTCCCTCCTCCTCCCTCTTCCTCCGCGTAAGGAAGGGGGAAGGGGAGGAGGTAAGCGCTCCCCCTCGCTCCTCCACCGCACGAGGAAGGAGGGGGGGAAGGTGACCGCTTCCTCCTCCTCCCTCTCTTTCCGTGTAAGAAAGGGGG
>NW_014590839.1:0-1043 GCF_000485595.1 Priapulus caudatus | reverse complement strand
GCCTGCCCGCCTGCCTGCTTGCCTGTCTGCTTGCCTGCCTGCATGGCTGCCTGCCTGGCTGCCAGCCTCCCTGCCTGCCTGCCTACGTGCGTGCGTGCGTGCCTGCCTGCCTACGTGCATGCCTGCCATGTCTGTCTGCCTGCCTGCCTGCCTCCCCTCCCTCCCTCCCTGCCTGCTTGCCTGCCTGACGGCATGCCTGTCTGTCTACGCGCGGCCACAGTGACATAACACCTCTGTTATACCTCTATTACACCTCTGTTACACCTCTATTATCTCGACAGCACATCTATTCCGTCGCGGGGCTACTAACCGTCTACGTGCCTGCCTGCATGCCTACGTGCCTGCCTGCCTCCCCTCCCTCTCCTCCCTCCCTCCCTCCCTGCCTGCCTGCCTCCCCTCCATCCGTGCCTGCCTGCCTCCCTCCCATCTCTACTACCTTGACCCTACCTGACTGCCCTCACCTACCCTCCCTCCCTCCACTGCCATGCCTGGCTCCCCTCCTCCCTCCTGCCTGTTATCTGTCTGCTGCCTCCCCTCTCCTTTGCCTGCCTGCCTGCCGGCTCTCCTCTCCTACTACCCTTCCCTCCCTGCCAGCTGTCTGTCTGCTGCTGTCCTCCCTCCCTCGCCCTTGCCTGCCTGCATGCCTGTCTGACTACGTGCGGCCACGGTGACAGACACCTCTGTATCTCGACCGCGGCATCTATTCCCGTCGCGGCCGCTACTAATAACTATAACCGAGCGTTAAGCGTTTTCGATGGGAAACACACCGCGCGTCGGCCGTACGTCCGCACTGCGTAGGAAAGCCATGGAGAGTAAGGAATGAAGGAGGGGAGGGTGGAGAATGAAAGGAGAGGGGGCAGAGGTGGACGGAGAGGGCCAAGGGGTGTTCCCACTGACCGAGTGTCGCCAGTGCCGCCCTTCAGAAAGGCCGGATTTAGAGATAACTAGAGGAAACGCGGGCAAGTATGCGCGCAGTGAAAGTGCCTTGCTGGAAAGCACTCCCACCACTCCTCCCCCCACTCGCAGACCCTCCACCCGGCTCC
>NW_014590838.1:0-1044 GCF_000485595.1 Priapulus caudatus | reverse complement strand
GTTTGGAATGAACATCCTGTCTTAACTGGCGCATCCAGCTGCTGGCGTATAGGCTAGGGTATAGGCGTATATAGTCATATAAAAAACCAAAAATTGTAACAATGTTTGGTATTTCCAGGTTGAAATCTCTCTCTATATCTCTTTTACCTCTCACAAATCTCTTCATATATATATATATATATATTATATATATATATATATATATATATAGTCATATAAAACCAAACGTTTCATTATATTGCTCTATCGCGTTTATCAGCATACATATTGGCATTATACAGTTTCAGATACGTTATTCACTTTGTGAACGTGTAATACATACTTTCGTGGATTCGGATGGGCGCGGTCTAAGAACTGGCAGAAAGCAGCGTGTAGGTGTTGTGCCTTCATGTAAGGCCTGTTCTCAGTACTTATAGCAGACTGCTATGTACGGCCACCGCTTCTACACGTTACCGAACACGCGAATAAACTCTTTTGTAGTCCATCGCATTCACGTCTTGAGATTGATCGCTGTCCGGTCCGACATGTGTTATAATTAATTGCACGCTTGCCAATGTTTAAAATAATGCTAAACAACTGTTTGAGCGCGGATCCGAAGCACACTTGAACTAGCCCGAGCCAGGCTCTACGACCATCCCAGGTTCCCGTTCTCCTCGCTTCCCGTAGTTTCACCTTTTACGATCCCGCCATACGAAAGTGAGACAGTGATAAGGTAACTCGGGCTGGCAACTTTGCACCTGTGCAGGCTACTTGTGAGTGTGAGTGTGCGTTTGCATGTGAGCGTGAGTGGGAGTGTGAGTGTGCGTGAGAGTGTGAGTGTGCGTGTGGGAGTGAGTGGGCGTGTGCGTGTGAGTGTGAGTGTGCGTACCTGCGCGCGCGCGTGTGGGCGTACGTATGGACGTGCGTGCGTGTGTATGCTTGTGTGATGTTCGTGTGCGTGTGAGTGCTTGCGTGTGTGCGTAGGTGTGGACGTGCGTGCGCGAACGAGCGTGTGTGTTTGTGTGTGCGTGTGCTGGTGCTCGCGCGTGTGTTTGTGGACGTACA
>NW_014590837.1:0-1044 GCF_000485595.1 Priapulus caudatus | reverse complement strand
TAACTTGCTTCCCCTTCCTCCTTCTCCACCAGCTTCTCCCTTTTTCCCCTCCTCCTCCACCAGCTCCCTTCTTCCCCTCCTTCTCCCCTTCCTCCGCCCAACATCAGGTTTAGCGTCGTAAATTAGCTTGCTTCCCCTCCTCTTTCTCCACCACCACACGCCTCCGGCACTATACGATCTTTGCTCCTGTCTATTCCAACTATACTGACAGAACTGTCCTGTTCTGTTCAGCGCAGTGTCCCAAACCATAGATTTACCTAACCCGACCAGGCTGTGTGACTAACGTCAATAACGTCAATAGGGTATTCTAACCCTAGCAATACCGTTTCTTGGAGCTAAGATTTACCATACTCCATAGTTAACCAGTTATGCCTCAAATCGTAGAAACACATAGAGCCTAACAAGTATTTCAATTATTATTTAAATGTCTCAAACACAGCCGTTGGTTCGACTTTTTCGACTTTTCGTTTTGCCATCTATTACTATTAGTACTATAGTATAGTATTAGTATTAGTAGAAATAATTACAAACGTCGCCACGGCCACGCAATGCCGACTCTCACTCACTAGAGGCGCTAATTGTCGCTTCCCACAATGCATTACTCGCAGCCATTTTTTATGTTATTGTGTAAAATTCTTCCTGTGTAGTAACTTAGGAAATGCATTTCCATGACGCAGTATTACATTGTCTACACCCATCCTCGTAGTTACTACTGATGTGAGGTGGAAATCTTGTTTATATGGTTTAAAAGTACGTTACTATTTCACCTTCTTATCCGCTCGCGCCATAATATGTGTCAAAATTCAAATTGCAGAAGAGTGGCTAGCCACTTTCAATATTGTTTAGTCGCTCACTCAGTCAATGCTAACTCTAGCTCTAGTACTATAGCTGATAGGGTCTATGTCCTTCGGGGTACTGCCGGAACGTACCCTGGGTACGGTCCGGTACACCGGAACGTACCCTGGTACTATCTAATATGCCGGACCGTACCTCGCCTACTCCACTAACGAGTCTAGGGAATCGCCTACGCCTACTCCCTAACCT
>NW_014590836.1:0-1044 GCF_000485595.1 Priapulus caudatus | reverse complement strand
TCTCTCTCTCTCTCTTCTCTCTTCTCTTCGTCTCTCTCTCTCTCTCTCTCTCTCTCTCTCTCTCTCTCTACTCTCTCTCTCTCTCTCTCTCTCTCTCTCTCTCTCTCTCTCTCTCTCTCTCTCTCTCTCTCTCTCTCTCTCCAATGTACCTTTTATATATATGTGTTTATACGTGTTGCTGACTGTTGCACGTGTTGCTGACTGTTGTACATGTTGCTGACTGTTGCCGATTGTTGCCGACGCCGTGTTGCAGGTGTTGATGATGTCCAGCCAGCCGGGGAAGAGCGGACTCGACGAGATGTCTCTGGAACAGCAGCTGCAGCAATGCGAGGTAAGGTCATGGTCGCTGACCTGGGGTCACGACCCCTGCGTCATTGTTGTTGTCCTGGGGTCACGACCCCCGCGTCATCGTCGATGATCACCAGGTGGCGCCACTCCCCGTGCTCGCGGTCCGGGTTTATATCGTAATATAATTATTAAACAAATATGATATGCTATGTAACATAATATGCTATGTAATTATAATCGTAGAAATGACAGGACGGGAGAGAAAATGCTGCCGGTTAGACGCTTGTTAGGCGCTAATTAACGCATTAATTGTTTAACGCTAGTTAGGCAATTCTAATTCAAATTCTGCTTTTAATTCAATTTAATTAAAATGATTACGAATTCTCAAATTTTTCGCAATTACGATTACATTACGAGTTAATTAAATCTTGATTAAGCGCGATTAGACGCGGAATTACCGGGCGGGTTTCGCGCTAGGCGCCGGCACGAATACAAAGACAAAATTTTTTATTTTGTTTTTGTTTCATTTCGTTGACAAAGGTTTGAACGTGAAATTAACAACTGATATTGAACAGATATATTACAGATATATATATATATATATATAGATATATTACCGAGTCCCCCCCCCCCGACACGCCGCACATCTGTGCTGCGTCGTCGCCGCGGCGACCGGTCGCCGTGGTAACCGTTTGTTGTTGTGCGTGCAGGAGCATCAGGAGGAGTTTCGCAAGAAGCTGCCGGCGCGGAGGAGGA
>NW_014590835.1:0-1044 GCF_000485595.1 Priapulus caudatus | reverse complement strand
CGCCCTGGTGTTCGGCATGCTGTTTGCCAATCACCCCAAAGCTAAGGAGATGGCAAAAGCACTGCTCGGTTTCAAGGATCTGTTTCTCGTGGGTTTCTTCCTCAGTGTGGGCATGACCGCCATGCCGGGCTGGACCGAGTTCATGATCGCAGTGCTATTCATTCTGTTTCTGCCGCTCAAAGTGGCGTTGTACTTCGGGCTGTTCAACCTGTTCAGCCTCAGGGCCAGTACCTCGTGGCGTACTGCCCTTAATCTGGCGAACTACAGTGAGTTCGGCTTGATCGTCGGGGCTATAGCGGCATCGTCGGGCTGGTTGCCGAAAGAATGGTTGGCTGTGTTTGCCGTCGTGATGTCGATCTCCTTTCATTGTTTCAGCACCGTTGGTAAATACCCGTGATAGCTTGTACCAGGCATGGCGACTCAGGCTAAAACGCTTTGAGCGGTCTAAGCGTCTATCGGGCGAAGAGAATCTGGATCTGGCTGGCATCAGGGTGGTGGTGTTCGGCATGGGCCGGATGGGCACGGCAGCCTACAATGCGATGGAACCTGACTACCCGGGTTACCTGGTCGGTGTGGAGATCGAGCAGGAGAAGGCAATACGACACAGTACCGCAGGCAGGAATGTGGTCTGTGGGGATGCAACCAACCCAGATTTCTGGACGCGTGCGCCGGAGTTGCTCGACGGACTTGAATGGGTATTGTTGACCTTGCCGACGCATAACGCCAATATGAGTGCAGCATTGCGACTCAAAGAAATGGGATATCGAGGCCGCATCGCAGCAACGACGAAATTCAACGATGAGGAAGAAGCCTTGAAGGCTGTTGGCGTTCAGTATACTTTCAATATCTACACGGAAGCCGGCCTGGGTTTCGCCAATGAACTACAGAATTTCGTGGGGCAAAAGTCAAAGGAGGGAGATCTGAATGCCTAACATTCACATTCAGCAGACCTTCGGGTCGCTAGCGCTCCCCTCGTCTACTGATGTGAGGGCCGACGTATTCTTTTTATTATCAAGATAAAGGGGTCAGAAGATAAAGGGGTCA
>NW_014590833.1:0-1044 GCF_000485595.1 Priapulus caudatus | reverse complement strand
CCCCACACACACACACATAACACATCAGCACACACACACATACATAACATACACACATACACACACACACACACACACAAACGCGTGCGCACACACACACGCGCGCGCATACACACACACACACACACACACTCAGACGCGCGTGCGCCGAACACACACACACACACACACGCACACGCATCACACAATAACATACACACACGCAGCGCGCGCATAAACACACACACACACACACGCATTACACAAAACCCATACACACACACACACACAGCACACACACACACAACACACACATACTGCCGTAACAAGCTCACAAATGCAGGGACTTGTGGTTGGAACCAGCAAATGCAGGACTAGCCAAACCAAAAGTTTTCAGGCTTTACAATTCGTATCTTATAACTGCTTATAGTATATGATACTACACACGCTGTTTCAAGATTTAACTTTTTATAGGCTGTCATGTTTTTTATATATTACTAAATATATTTTTGTTGATTTTACTTGACAAACCAGGTCTTCAAATGAACAACCCAGGACCCCAATGTTAACAAAGGCACGTGATATGTCAACGTGTGAACAACTCAGGACCCCAATGTAAACAAATCTACATTGTGTGTGTGAACAACCCAGGACCCTTAATGTAAACAAAGCACATTGTGTGTGAACAACCCAGGACCCTTAATGTAAACAAAGCCACATTGTGTGTGAACAACCCAGGACCCCAATGTAAACAAAGCGACATTGTGTGTGTGAACAACCCAGGACTCTTAATGTAAACAAAGCCCTATCGTGTGTGTGTGTGTGTGCGTGTGGACAACCCAGGACCCCATATATAAACAAAGTTCTATCGTTTGTGTATGGACAACCCAGGACCCCATATATAAAGATAGCTATATTAAGTGTGAACAACCAAGGACCCCCATATATAAACAATGGCATATCATATCTGAACCCGGACCTTTAAAACAAAGCCATATCATGTGTGTGAACAACCCAGGACCCTTAATGTAAAAGAGCCATGTGTGTGCGAACAACCCAGGACCC
>NW_014590832.1:4528-5572 GCF_000485595.1 Priapulus caudatus | reverse complement strand
GCTGCGTGCGTGCGTGTGTGTGTAGGTGGGGGTGGAGGCGCGTGTGTGTGCGCGGGGGGGCGTGCGTACGTGTGTTAAGGGGGGGGCGCTGCGTGCGTGCGTGTGTGTGGGCGCACGCGCGCGTGTGTGTCTGTGTGCGTGTGCAGCAAACGATAGGAGTAGAAACAAAAACATAATAAATATCAACTTTATAATCATTGGAATCAAAAGTAAATAACTCCCTATCATTCACTCCTATTTAATATTATCCAAACGCAGCACAAACTAATAATTTTCCGCCGTACGTTTTCACACCACTGACATATTGTTATCGCGTCTACAATCGAAGAAATCTGCGGCGGGTTACCAAGAGGCATTATAATCACTGCAATCAAAGGATGACAATAACTTATTAATTAAATTAAGTATAAAATATTAATTAAAGGTAGCAGGCGTTTGTAATTCTCCACACTGATTCGATATCGCATCTCCATCTCTCCGCAGTCGAAGGAATCTGCTATGGGTTGCCAAGAGGTATATTCGTGATCGAATTTAATGTCGGACCGTGTAAGAACCACCCGCACGGGGACAGCTACACTGGCTGGGAGAGCGCCACTCGCATGATCATAGAGGAGGTGGACATGGTTAAAAAATGGCTGCCTCACGAAGAGAAGGTACCATAGCAACGACCATAGCAGCATTAAAGATGGCTGCCTCATGAAGAGGAGGTACCATAGCAACGACCATAGCAGCATTAAAGATGGCTGCCTCACGAAGAGGAGGTACCATAGCAACGACCATAGCAGCATTAAAGATGGCTGCCACGCTGTCGGTGATAGCGGAGGTGGAGAAAATGGAGGAGAGAATTTCAATGATGTTGTATTATATAGATTTCTAGATCGTAGAAGAGCGTATGTGCATATAATTATGCGTATCCACACGCACGCACGCACACGCACGTACACGCACACGCACACGCACGACGCACGCTACGCACACGCACACGCACACGCACACACACACACACCACACACACACACACACACACACACACACACACACACA
>NW_014590832.1:0-444 GCF_000485595.1 Priapulus caudatus | reverse complement strand
ACACACACACACACACACACACACACACACACACACACACACACACACACACACACACACACACACACACACACGCACGCACCTCTCTCTCTCAGACACATACACACTCCCAGATTCAAGGTTACGAATAATGCTGCAAAACTTTATAATGCAAATAGTAAATTCGTAAAGAATTTTGAATGTGTAAGCAGAGTTTATGTGCCTATCTCTAGTGTTAGTCAGCACTACTGGCACGTCAGTTGCACCCTGCCCAGTTAGAGAGTCTGTCGTCTAATCTCTGATTGAATGCAGCAAAGGTCATATATCATAATAACACTCACAGGCTAACACCACGGGTGATCGTGCGTCGACACTTTAATCTATAGTGATCCGAAACAGCTAGAGACGGCGCACTGACTTGTTGACTTGGTTTGCTTGTAAGTTTCATTTCGCGCTTCATGGGAA
>NW_014590831.1:0-1045 GCF_000485595.1 Priapulus caudatus | reverse complement strand
ATGTTAATCTTTCTGTTTGTGGTCGTCAGAATGGTGCTTTGCATAAATGAGGCCCTATTTCAAATGTTCGGCTCATTTTGCAAACGGGTAGAAATAAGCAACAATATACAGTGTAACATTTTTATAATTATTTGTAACAACTTCCTAAATAAAAACTAGGGTCAATCAGAGTTGTATATATTACTATATGTATGAGATAAGCTGTCAAAACAGTTTAACAGGGGGGGGGGGGTCAACAGTATTTCTATTGCATGATGGAGGCTTTTTGGAAATTAGGGAACAAAAATAGATTCTGCTAAGAGTGGCATCTTGTTGAAATTTTGAGAAAATTCAGAAATGGCATAGTTACAGAAATACACCTGATAAAGTGCTTGCATGTCCAAAGAGTATAGACAATGCTCATAAAAAGCTAATGATGAAATATTTATCAAACTTGTTGTTCGTTTTAATGTTGTAGCCAGAAGAGCTATTTTCTACGTTTGAGCCACGGCCGATAGGGACAGCTTCCCTAGCACAGGTGCACAAGGCAACGTTACACGATGGTTCCGTTGTTGCTGTTAAAGTGCAACACAGGATGGTGAAAGCACGGTCTCGCATTGACATGAAAACAATGGAGGTAATCTAGTACAAGAGTAAGTTGCTACACTAGCTAAGGCGGCCAGGGTCTATGTCTCCCTGGGTATACCGGAACGTACCCTGGTACTATCTAATATGCCGGACCGTACCCTGGTAACTATCTAATATGCCGGACCGTACCTTGCCTACTCCACTAACGAGTCTAGGGAGTCGCCTACGCCTACTCCCTAACCCTAACCCTAACCATGCATATCAGATAGTTACCAGGGTACGTTCCGGTATAACGGACCGTACCCAGGGAACGTTCCGGCAGTACCCTGGGGGACATAGACCCTATGAGCCTAGCTAAGATGCTGAATTAGCTTTGTTGTTATCAATATAGTATATAAAACACTTTTCTTGTTAATATCAAATGATTTGTTATGTGGGGCATTCCTTTGTTGTTGCCCGTCAATGATAATGACCTTTT
>NW_014590830.1:0-1045 GCF_000485595.1 Priapulus caudatus | reverse complement strand
TTTTTGATCGTCAAAATGGCACATCTCATAAGGTTTACCGACATGAAAAATTTCCCGGGATAATGAATTTTCAAGAAGTAAAAGGCAAAGGGAAGCCATATCAGGTAAGACAACTGTTGGATTTTATAAATCAGCATGGTCTACGGTAATCGGGAGAACGTATGAATAAGTATGGGTTTAACTTAATGTGGAGTGATGAGGATGAGGGGTATATAGCAACCAGTCCCGATTTTCCTGGTCTTTCTGCATTTGGTGAAGATGAAGAAAGCGCACTTTCTGAAGCAAAAATAGCTTTGGGATTGTTTATTGAATCTTTTGCCGCGTCTGGGGACTCGCTTCCTGAGCCTACTCGAGTTGCAGTGTATAGCGGTCAGGTTCGCCTTCGGATGCCAAAATCTTTACACAGATCTTTGGTTCAGCAATCAAATGAAGAGGGGATTTCACTTAATACATGGCTTTTGACACTTTTGTCTGAAAGAAACTCTACAGCTAAATTAGTAGATGAGGTTTGCTCTAGAATTGAAAAAGTTGAAGATGTGATTAATCATCACAGGGAAGAATCAACACAGGTGCACTTTGTCAGTTTAGCAAAATATTCCGCGAAATTTGGAAGAGGCGAAGATTATGGAAAGGTTAAACCTCGTATTAACTGATGGTCCAAGCTTGGCATTTTTTAACTATGAGCTAAAGACAACAGGAAAGTCTAAAAAAGATTCCGAGTTAGAATGTCGGTACTCGTTTAAAATTGATGCAGATGAAAAAAATAATACTTTAAAAGTATTGGTTACTGTTGACGCAGATGGTAAAGAAATACCATTTAAATTTATTGTTTCTGCGGGGGCTGTTTTTAAATTTGATAAGTCCTTAGATAAAATTACTTCCGGTGATGAATTTGAAAAGGAAGTCATTGTCGAATCATTCCCTTATATGTTTTCTTTTCTTAAGGAATTGGTTGCAGATATGACAAGAAAATCAAACTTAAAACCATTTTATTTGCCATCAATAGAATTAAGTCCTGAAGACTTTCAAAAGGTTGAAAAGTAGG
>NW_014590829.1:0-1045 GCF_000485595.1 Priapulus caudatus | reverse complement strand
TATATATATACTGTACGATCGAATTACTGTAGTTGGCCGTAACAGCGCGAACAGTAATTTGCTCGTTTTTAAATCGTTCATGTAGCATGTACTCGCGGAATATCACTCAAGCACCCATACCTGCTCTTCAGCTAAATGCAATATATATTGATATATATATATATATATATATATATTATATATATTTATGATTATATTGATCATATTTGATCATATATTCATTAATGATCATATATGATTAATATGATCATATATTTATGATTATATTGATTATATTGATTATTAGCTCTTGATATAGTCATATTCAGGATGGCCACGCAAACTTGCGAACGGCTTCTGTTTAGATTCGCGTCCCGATCGCCGTAACTTTACACTCTAAACTGTTTGCAGTGATGGGGGAGAAGCAAGACTTGGATGAATTGGAGTACAGTCTTCAGTGTCTCGTGAACATGGCGGGCAACCCGGAGTGCATAGCGAACATTCTGCAGGGTCTGTACCTCAGCACCGCGTCGATTCTCGACCTGACCTGTCAGCTGAACGGCGAGAGCATCTCTCGTGCCGTGGCAACGATCATGAAGCAAGTTATACAGGTCAGTGCAGCGCGTGCGTGCGTGCGTGAGTGAGCGTGTGTCTGCGTACGTGTGTGCGTGCGTGTTATATATATATATATATAATTATAATGATATTTAAGTAATTACGATTAGTGTTATCTTTATTGATATCTTTATTTATAATATCCCCATAATATGAGATAATCACGAGAAATCGTCTGTGAGTGATATCGCTGCAGTCCATGCATTCGTACACCATAGACGTTGTGATGCGTTCTGAGTGCAAAAGCACGACAGTTGTCCTTGCAGCGTAAATATGCCGATTACTTCCAACAACAGTAGAAAGACCACAAACTGAACATGGAAGGTGCCGCATGGCTATAGGTGGTGAACAACAGTAGATCGCCTCCATAGGCAGCAGGCCTGAATAAGTATCGAACAGATATTAATTAAAAATACTCACACTGTTACTTCGGTTACACACCATACACTTT
>NW_014590828.1:0-1045 GCF_000485595.1 Priapulus caudatus | reverse complement strand
GGTATGGTACTTCAATGTTATGTTATGTAACACCTAAGGAGCATTTAGGTTTACCAAATAAAGAAGATGTTCGTGTCGGTATCATCACTTATAAAATATCCGCTCAAGCAGCTGATTTAGCGAAAGGTTTCCCTGGTGCACAACTACGAGATAATGCGATGTCCAAAGCACGTTTTGAATTTCGTTGGGAAGATCAGTTTAACTTAGGTCTCGATCCTGAGCGTGCGCGTGAGTATCACGATGAAACTATGCCTAAAGCAGCCGCTAAGGTTGCGCACTTCTGTTCAATGTGTGGCCCGCATTTCTGTTCGATGAAAATCACCCAAGAAGTTCGTGAGTATGCGGCTAAACAAGGGATTTCTGAGATTGCCTCTTTGAAAAAAGGCATGGAAGAAAAATCCGTTGAATTTTTGGAAACGGGTGCGCAAATTTATAACAAAACCTGAGTCTTAATAGGCCTACAGTATAGCTCTCATGCTTTTGTATGAGAGCTTTCAAGTCACCACCTTGCTTGCTTCAATCAATATTCCACTAAAAATAATGGGTAGAAATTACTGTGTGCCACTTCAAATACAGTAAACTTTATATTCTGCCATCTAAATCTTGTAGTCATTTCCCTCCTTCTGATATTTATGTTTAAATCTTTTTCCTTAATTATTTGACGAATTTTGAGAAAATTATGTTTTCACAAATCAAAGAAGACATTTCATGCGTATTTGATCGTGATCCTGCTGCGCGGAATACATTTGAAGTATTAACAACCTATCCTGGCGTATACGCTATTCTTATGCATCGAGTTTCTCATGCTTTATGGGGAAAGGGGGTGAAATGGTTGGCTAAAGTGTTATCAAATGTGGCGCGTTTATTTACAGGGATTGAAATTCATCCAGGGGCTATTATTGGCAGACGTTTTTTTATTGACCACGGTATGGGAGTAGTGATTGGTGAGACTGCTGAAATTGGTGATGATTGTACTTTATATCATGGCGTAACACTCGGCGGTACCAGCTGGAAGGGAGGCAAGCGTCACCCTACTTTAGGTAAC
>NW_014590827.1:0-1046 GCF_000485595.1 Priapulus caudatus | reverse complement strand
GTAAAAAATAATAAGAAATCGAAAGATAAAAGACATTAAAAATAAAAATAATTAATACATTAAAAAAAAAATTTAATTAATTAATTAAAAATAATACATACTAAAGAGGTAGGTAAAGGAAAAAAAGGAAAAAGGGGAAAATTAGTTTCCCAGCTGGGACTCGAACTCGGAATCCCAGTGTATGAGACAGATGTTCTAGCGATTAGGCCACTGCGCCGTTAAGCGTATACACCGTGGATTCACACGTACGTGATGTTAATCTGTACGCAACGCCATCTATTGGCGAATAAATTTTTTATAAATTTTTAACTGTTTAACTTTAAAATTTTTGTTTTAGCCAGAACCACCTCCCAGACGTGATGATTCGGAAAATATCTAGTTTTCCTCTAGGCTGCGGAGTTCTCTAGTTATGCGAGTACGGACTAATTCGGCTGAACAACTTTATATATATAGATTTTCCTCTAGGCTGCGGAGTTCTCTAGTTATGCGAGTACGGACTAATTCGGCTGAACAACTTTATATAATATATAGATACATATTCATGGTTTACCCCAGGATTTTAACACGGGTCTGACGTGGCTTCAAAAGATGAAGCTAATTTTCGACATTCAATAAATCCTCCGAGATACCTTAATTGCATATTCGATATGGTCGAGGGGGGTGCGTCCTGTAGCGGTGCTCTGAGCGATTCTACGGGGTCAGTGTCCCCTGCAACGGTTCTCCGCGTAATCCTGGGGGGGTGCGTCCCGTAGCAGTGCTCCTCGTAATCCCGGGGGGGGGGTGCGTCCCGTAGCAGTGCTCCTCGTATCCTAATGATACTATGGCTATGGGGCAGTCAGTGCTCTTTGGTTCTCCTAGTGATATCCTACGGCTATGAGGAAGTCAGTGCTCCTTGGTTCTCCTATAGTGATCCTATGAGGCAGTCAGTGCTCCTTGGTTCTCCTATTGATCCTAGGGCTTATGAGGCAGTCAGCGCTCCTTGGTTCTCCTATTGATCCTAGGGCTTATGAGGCAGTCAGCGCTCCTTGGTTCTCCTAGTGATCCTA
>NW_014590826.1:0-1046 GCF_000485595.1 Priapulus caudatus | reverse complement strand
GAGAGAGAGAGAGAGAGAGAGAGACACACACACACACACACACACACACAGAGAGAGCGAGAGAGAGCAACAAGCATGCATATCGGGTCTTACCTTACCTCGTGTATGTATGTTTACCGAGTTTTATAGCACGCGCTAAATTAGAATAGAATGTGCGGCAGGGCTATGTACGGGAGATACGGGCATTTACTCTACGTCCGGTGAATGAGAAGTAGTGGTGGGGGCGGTGTCACGAGCGGTCACAGCGGTGGCGACCGCCTGCAGGCGACCGCGGGGAACAAGGCGGACACAATAGCGGGACAGAAGTGGGCTACTCTCTTGGTGACAGGTCGTGCTGATGTGGTGACAGGCCATACTGCTGTGGTGACACTATGATGACAGGCCATACTGCTGTGGTGACACTATGATGACAGGCTGCACTGCTGTGGTGACATGCCATACGGCTGTGGTGATACTATGGTGACATCCCGTGTTACTGTGGTGACAGGCTGCACTGCTGTGGTGACACTGCGGTGACATGTTGTGCAGCTGTGGTGACAGGCGTCATCGCTGCGGTGACATCCCCCTGCATCACTGCTGCTGCCTCGACACGACAAACGCGCATTACTGCACATTCACACGCGCCCCGGCACCCTGCACCGAAAACCTCATTAATAACGGCCAAACAGACTTATCTCTCAAATCCAGCACCAGGGGGCGCCGGGAGCGTCCGGCCGACAGAAATAATCGGCCGGCGGCGCGCAAAACACTCGCGAACAGAATCTCGCGACATTCGTATGCAAATCGAACGATCGGCCGACGCGGCTACGCTGCCGACGACGGCGACGTCATTGCGCGCAAGAGAATCGTCTGTTGCCGGATTGATTTGCGCGTGCGGGTGGGTGTAGGTTTGCTGCCGAGCGTCGGCGACTACTGGTTCTCACTGAGAGAGAGAGAGAGAGAGACTCGGCCGTCTCTTCTTCATCATCGCTCGTCTCTCCCTCACCGTACAGCAAGCTGCTGTCTCCGCGTAGTCTAAACATCGCGGGTTCTCCCGGCGGACCCTC
>NW_014590825.1:0-1046 GCF_000485595.1 Priapulus caudatus | reverse complement strand
TCTCTCTCTCTCTCTCTCTCTCTCTCTCTCTCTCTCTCTCTCTCTCTCTCTCTCTCTCTCTCTCTCTCTCTCTCTCTCTCTCTCTCTCTCTCTCTCTCTCTCTCTCTCTCTCTCCTCTCGTTCTCTTTCTACATCGCTATTCTTCTTTGATCTCTGCGTCTCCATTTTAACACTTCCCCGATAAATTGGGGCACAGCAGGGGGCACCACACAGCTACGCTGCTATCCATCTATAGGGGCCGTTACATCAGGGCTGTAATAAAGCCTTCATGCTGTGATCTACACACATACACACGCACACTCTCTCTCTCTCTCTCTCTCTCACACACACACACACACACACACACACACGCGCGCGCACGCGCGCACGCGCACACTCACACACACGCACGCACGCACGCACGCACGCACGCACACTATAACGACATGGTGATTGAAGAAAGCTACGCTTATCAACTCACGTGCACATGTACACGCACACATCTACACTGTACACACGCACACATGTACACACGCACACATGTACACTGTACACACGCACACATGTACATTGTACACACGCACACATGTACACTGTACACACGCACACATGTACACATGTACACGCACGCATGTACTGTACACACGCACACATGTACACTGTACACACGCACACATGTACACTGTACACACGCACACATGTACACTGTACACACGCACACATGTACACTGTACACACGCACACATGTACACACGCACACATGTACACACGTACACACGCACACATGTACACACGCACACATGTACACTGTACACACGCACACATGTACACTGTGCACACGCACACATGTACACACGCACACATGTACACTGTACACACGCACACATGTACACACGAACACATGTACACTGTACACACGCACACATGTACACGCACACATGTACACTGTACACACACACACATGTACACACGCACACATGTACACACGCACACATGTATACTGTACACACGCACACATGTACACTGTGCACACGCACATATGTACACACGCACACATGTACACGTGT
>NW_014590824.1:0-1046 GCF_000485595.1 Priapulus caudatus | reverse complement strand
CACACACACACACACACACACCTCCCCCCTCCCCCAACACACACACACACGCGCGCGCGCACGCTCACACACACACACACACACAGACTCCCCTCCTCCCCCCACACACACGCACAAACACTCCCCCCCACACACACACACTCACCGCACGTGTTCGGCTCGTCCGAGTTGTCTCCGCAGTCGTTGTCGCGATCGCAGAAGAAAGCTTTCTGGATGCAGCGTCCGTTCTGGCAGGTGAACTCATCATCCTGGCATGGCCCGCGATCTGTAACAGCAGCAGCCGAGAATGTACTATAAGGAGGTATAAAAGAGCAGTATAATATGTACGATAAAAGAGCAGCAGTGGAGAATGTACAGTATGTGCACCGTTATATGTACGATAAAAGAGCAGCAGTGGAGAATGTACAGTATGTGCATCGTTATATGTACGATAAAAGAGCAGCAGTGGAGAATGTACAGTATGTGCACCGTTATATGTACGATAAAAGAGCAGCAGGGGAGAATGTACTGTAAGGATGTAGGGTACGTGCACCGCGCGTTGATTATATGCACGTACGTAAATGCGTACGTACGTCAGTCTTCGAAATGAGACTGAAAAAACGAGGCGGTCCCGATGATTTTCCTATAGTTTTACCAATGTAAGCAAGTGTCTGCACGAGACCCCATTACTCCCCTCTTCCTCCCTCCTTTCCTATCCCTCCATCCTCCTCCCCTCTGGCATACCACATCCCTTCTCTTCCCCTCTCCTTCCATCATACCTCTATCCGTCACCCTCTCCCTCTCGCCCTCCTCTTCCCATGATGTATTGCACCCCCTCCCTCCTCCACCTTCTCTCCCAACCCCCGGCATATCGCATCCCTGCCCTTCTCTCCCTCCCTCCTCCTCCTCTCTCCTCCCTCTCTCCCTGGCGTACCGCATCCTTCCTCCGCGCTCTCATCTGCTGGGTTCTCCCCGCCGCAGTCGTTGTCCCCGTCGCAGCGCCATGTCTCAGGAATGCAGCGACCGGTGCCGGGACACTGAAACTCTGTCTCGTCGCACGTGCGCGT
>NW_014590822.1:0-1046 GCF_000485595.1 Priapulus caudatus | reverse complement strand
GTGTGTGTCGTGTGTGTGTGTGTGTGTGTGTGTGTGTGTGTGTGTGTGTGTGTGTGTGTGTGTGTGTGTGTCTGTATATCGTTAAGCTACCCCGGCGATCTAACATTATATTGTTATATTGCTGAGCTGCTATTGTTGAGATAAGACATTATAATTGATAATTTGCCAGCAGATATGATGAGCTCAACTGTTGCTCGCATTCAATCTCACTATCACGCGATCGCAGCGCGCCCTACATCGCCGTAACCTTACCACCGCAGCTAGACTGGTTCCCTGTCCTTCACTTACGGCTAAATACTGTGGTGATGTTGAGGACGGGGAGCCAGTCTACGCTAACAGAAACCTTGCGGCAATGATGCGAAAGTCCGGCAGCTAATCACGCAATGTAGTTCCTCGCGTGATGAGGTTACGTACGTGTTAGCGAAAAAGAAGTAGATCCCTTGAGGCGGAACAACGCGAGAGAAAACCATCGATACAGTTCAACAAAACAATTCGTTTCAACAATGAAATGCAACAATGCAACGATCAAATGCAACTCGACAGCGCAAGGCAACAATGCAACACAACAATGCAACGATAGAATGCAACATGGACACCGCAACGCAACAATGCGGCCATTCAATGCCCCGATACAACACAGGACAACAATGCAAGGTAACGGAGCCACGAAATGGCGTGATGCGACGCCTCAATAAAACCGATCAAGCGTTCGATCAATAGACATAACCGACCTCAAACGTCCCTAGCGGCAGCCATATACCCCACGAACGCGCGCGAGAAAAATATGATTATATAGCAGAGCGTGCCTTACCTATATTTTGCCATCATTTTTTATTATTGGTAATTCATTGTCGTAAATTCTTGCTAAATCGCTCGGTATTTTAAGCGAGAGAGAGAGAGCGAGAGAGATGGAAAAAGAGAGAGAGAGAGAAAGCGAGAGAGAGAAAAAGAGAGAGAAAAAGAAAGAGCGCGCGAGAGAGAGAAAGAGAGAGAGAGAGAGAAAGAGAAAGCGCGCAAGAGAGAGAGAAAGAGAGAGAGAGAGCTAT
>NW_014590821.1:0-1047 GCF_000485595.1 Priapulus caudatus | reverse complement strand
CCCATGAAGCAGATAAGAGAGAGGAACTCCTCACCAACGCTGTAGCGATGAGTATCTGCTTCGTTTGATGTCTTTCCCAGCTTCTCATTAATAAACGCAATATCACGTAACTCTGCTTCGAGTAATTCACTGTTAATTTCTTTATTAACATCCACTGGATAAAGATAAAGTCGAAACTCAGCCTGCCACATGATTAATACTTCCCTTTTAAAAACCATTCTGAAAATAACGGATGAAGCAGCCAAAAACCGTGACAAATTCACCTTTAGCGATTAACGGCGAAGAATCTAGGATGAGTTAGAGTGTAGCAATTTCAATCGACAGAAAACATCACTTCATATTATTCGCACTTAATTTTCAAGCAATATTAATACACGCTGAACGCTTTAATGGAGGAGCTTCAGCATGGATGCTAAAACACATCACCTATTTTTTCTAGTCTGCCTTTTTATCTCAACCATCTCTTTTAGCAGACTCTCCAATGCAGATGAAAACCTCTGGAATGAGATCCATATTGCCGCACGCGCCAGTACCTACAAAGCACCGTTTGAAAACAGTCGTCAATTTTTGCTAAACGAAACAGCAATGCAGCAACTACTCAAACAAACTCAATATGCACATAAAGGTTCCTCACCCACACCGATTGCTTTACCACTTCCAAATGGTGACACCGTTTATGTGACAGCGGCAATTAGCGATGTATTACCCTCTGATCTTGCCAAAAAGTATCCGCAAATCCAAACCTATAAGGTCATTGACGGTGAGCACGAGATCATCAATGGTCGCTTAGATTTCACGCCCTCTGGTTTCCACGCCATGTTACAAACAGAAACGGGCGAAGTCGTCTTTATAGACCCCGTAGGGGAAGCAAATGACCGTATCTATCACTCCTACCAAGGCAAAGATCAGCAGCCCCTCGCCCCCCATCAATGTAATCTCAGCGATGACACGCAAAGCGAATTGTCCCGCGATCTAACGGATCTACCCTATCCACAGCAAGCAGCTTTAAAAAACTCCGCGAATTTACATCACTACCGCATCGCTATT
>NW_014590820.1:0-1047 GCF_000485595.1 Priapulus caudatus | reverse complement strand
AGGCTAGCAGATGCATGTCGCCATGGTAACGTATACAACGCTAGCAGACGCACGTCACCACGGTGTAACACACACGACGCTAGCAGAGGCACATCGCCATGGTAACGCACACGAGGCTAGCAGATGCACGTCACCACGGTAACACACACGAAGCTAGCAGACGCACGTCGCCACGGTAACGCACACGAGGCTAGCAGACGCACGTCACCACGGTAACACACACGAAGCTAGCAGACGCACGTCGCCACGGTAACGCACACGAGGCTAGCAGACGCACGTCGCCACGGTAACGTACACAATGCTAGCAGACGCACATCACCACGGTAACGTACACAATGCTAGCAGACGCACATCACCACGGTAACGTACACGAGGCTAGCAGACGCACGTCACCACGGTAACGTACACGAGGCTAGCAGACACATGTCGCCACGGTAACGCACACGACGCTAGCAGACGCACGTCGCCACGGTAACGCACACGAGGCTAGCAGACGCACGTCGCCATGGTAACGTACACGAGGCTAGCGGACGCACGTCACCACGGTAACGCACACGAGGCTAGCAGACGCACATCGCCACGGTAACGCACACGATGCTAGCAGACGCATGTCGCCACGGTAACACACACGAGGCTAGCAGACGCACATCGCCCCGGTAACACACACGAGGCTAGCAGACGCATGTCGCCATGGTAACGCACACAACGCTAGCAGATGCACGTCGCCACGGTAACATGCTTGTTGTTACAGCAACAGACGTGATAACCATAATTCAACGCTTACCAGAATGAGGCGTGCTTACCTGATCAGTGCCTGTGGCCGCCTCATGTTTCGCACGTTTTGCTGCGATGACAGGAGAAACAGAGCCGTCAAGTTCTGTCTGTAAAACACACACACACACATACACACACACGTTAGTGATTCACTGCTGATACCATAGAGTATGTATTATATATATTATATATGACAGGAGAAACAGAGCCGTCTAGTTCTGTCTGTAAAACACACACACACACGCACACGCACACACACACACGCGCACACGC
>NW_014590819.1:0-1047 GCF_000485595.1 Priapulus caudatus | reverse complement strand
GTAGCTAGCCGGGAGGGGGACAAGCGTGTTGCAGTTTACGACAGTTGCCCCCAGCCAGAAAAAAGTAGATATAGTACATGGTCAAAGACGGTCACCTTCACAAAACACACAATGTACATGGCTTTGCTCCCAGCCCCACCCCCAGTAGAAAATGGGTTAGCTACGCTTCAGAAAACATGAGAATATGCGAGAATTCCAGCGCATGGCGATAGATTCACTGTTAACAAGGCAGCATTAAACGTGTTCAAGGTAATATATAGTAAGACCACGACTTTTAAATTGTCTACGTCGCAATATGGTGTATATTTGTAAAAAAAAATTATTGTGCATTTTTTTTACATGAAAGGTAAGTTCTAACGGCACTAAATTTTATTCTCAAATTCTTACCTGATAAGATTGTTTTTCAAATAGCTATAAATCCAAAAAATCTCGGCGATTTGATGTATTGATCACGACATTAGAAGCTTGCTATGGATTATGTACGAGTCACGAGTTTTTCTTAACATCGAACGGAATAGCCAAATAGGAAGTATAATGCAGTAATTTAACCATAAAAATACTTAACCATAATAATAATTTAACCATAAAGTAATTTAACCATAACGACATTTTGTGAAAAAGTGGAGATAATGTATTTACTTTTACTATTTAGGGTGACGTAATCACTTTTTAAATGAGGAGCGTCCCCTCTTGCAGAATCTTACCCTGGCATGCCGTGAAAAACTACCACGTCCCAAACATGTATCATACATTTCTTACCCTGGTGTAGTTGTGTTTTGACAAAAATGCTGTTTTGGCACACAGTGAATGGGTTGCAGTGAGGATTTTGTAATGACAGCGCCTGTATCTCCTACAATGGACGATACCGACTGAAGCGTCTATGTGATGCTACTCCTTGCGATGCTCCTACCACATCCCTACCTCGTGCAATGCTCCTACCACAACCCTATCCCTTGCAATGCTCCTACCACAACCCTACCCCTTGCGATGCTCCTACCACTCCAACGTCTCTACCACGCCCCTACACCTCTAACGCCTCTACCACAC
>NW_014590818.1:0-1047 GCF_000485595.1 Priapulus caudatus | reverse complement strand
GTTTTTGGTTTTTAATTCTTTCAACAGCGTTTGTTTTTCATCCTCTCCATGACTCAACTTTACCCCGGCAAAGACCTGTGCTTCATGGTCATCGGAGTAACGATAATTAAATTCAGTAATGCCACGATTGCTAATCGCTTTGCAAAATTCACGAAAACTGCCGGGCTTTTCAGGAATAGTAACCGCCAGTAAAGCCTCTCTTTTTTCACCTAACTCGGCTCGTTCAGCCACATGGCGCAAACGATCAAAGCTGATGTTTGCCCCACTACAGATAGAAATAAGTTGTTGATTTTTAATTTCATGTTGCTTTACGATTTTTTTAAGCCCGCCGTTGCTAATGCCCCTGCTGGTTCCAATAAGGTGCGTGTATCCTCAAACACATCTTTAATTGCAGCGCAGGTTTCATCGGTGCTCACGGTGATCATTTCATCCACCACTTCGCGTGCAATCGCATAGGTATTCTCACCCACTTGCTTGACTGCTGCTCCATCAGCAAAAAAGCCAATTTGCTGGAGTATTATGCGTTTGTTTTGTTTGAATGACTCCGTCATGCTGGCCGCTTCTTCATGCTCAACACCAATGATTTTGGTTGATGGGCTAAGGTATTTTATATACGTGCCAATCCCTGAGATCAAACCGCCACCACCGACGGCAATAAAAATGATATCGATAGGGTCGGGGTGTTGACGCAATAACTCCATCCCAATTGTGCCTTGACCCGCAATGACATCCATATCATCAAAGGGATGAATAAAGGTCATTCGCTCCTTTTCTGCCAGCTCCAAGGCATAGGCATAGGCTTCATCAAAGTTATTGCCGTGAAGAATCGCTCTTCCCCCCCATGATTCTACACCTTTAATCTTAATCTCTGGCGTGATCTTAGGCATGATAATAGTGGTTTTAACCCCCATTTTGGCACCAGATAAGGCAATGCCTTGAGCATGATTACCGGCAGATGCCGCGATTACGCCACGTGCTTTAGCTTCATCCGAGAGCAAAAACATGCGATTGAAAGCGCCTCTTAATTTAAAGGAAAACACCGCTTGT
>NW_014590817.1:0-1047 GCF_000485595.1 Priapulus caudatus | reverse complement strand
TCTCTCTCTCTCTCTCTCTCTCTCTCTCTCTCTCTCTCTCTCTCTCTCTCTCTCTCTCTCTCTCTCTCTCTCTCTCTCTCTCTCTCTCTCCCGACATCTCCCTCCCACTCCTCCTCCATCCCCGACCTCCCCACCCAACAGCTGTGTGTGACCATGCACTAGTTGCGCCGGCTCCATCCGCTAAGCCCACCGCCACACCATCGCCGACATCGTTTCCACAAACGGCAACAGACCTAAAAAGCTCGAAATTCTCCCAGAATAACCGGCCGCCGCGGGAGCGAGAGAGACGCTGCGTCATGGAGAAGTAGAAGAGGGGTCGTGCAGCAGCAGCAAAAACGCAGTGGCCTTCCCCCTCGTCCTTTCCCCGTCTCCACACGCACGCGCGCGCGCACACGCACGCACGCACGCACGCACGCACGCACGCACGCACTGTGACACACGCACGCACGCACGCACGCACGCACGCACGCACACACACACGCATACACAAACACACGCCAGGCTGTGGCGCGCGTTGCCACCGCTGCTGCTGCTGTTGCCTATAGCCGTATAGGAGCTGCAGAGGTGTCGGTGACGTGGTAGTGGGTGACGCGGTAGAGTGTGACGTGATAGTGCGTAACGTGGTAGTGTGTGATGTGATAGTTCGTAACGTGGTAGTGTGTGACGTGGTAGTGTGTGACGTGGTAGTGCGTGACGTGGTAGTGCGTAACGTGGTAGTGTGTGACGTGGTAGTGGGTGACGTGGTAGTGTGTGACGTGATAGTGTGTGACGTGGTAGTGTGTGATGTGATAGTGCGTAACGTGGTAGTGTGTGACGTGGTAGTGGGTGACGTGGTAGTGGGTGACGTGGTAGTGGGTGACGTGGTAGTGTATGATGTGATAGTGTGTGACGTGGTAGTGCGTTACGTGGTACTGTGACGTGGTAGTGTGTGACGTGGTAGTGTGTGATGTGATAGTGCGTAACGTGGTAGTGTGTGATGTAATAGTGGGTGACGCGGTAGTGTGTGACGTGGTAGTGTGTGACGTGGTAGTGGGTGACGTGGTAGTG
>NW_014590815.1:0-1048 GCF_000485595.1 Priapulus caudatus | reverse complement strand
TCTCTCTCTCTCTCTCTCTATTTCTATCTCTCTCTTTTTCTCGCTCTCTTTCTTTCTCTTCCCCCTCTCTCTCCCTCTCTTTCTCTCTTTCTCTTTCTCTCACTCACACTCTCACCCCTTTCTCTCTCGCTCTCTCTCTCTCTCTCTCTCTCTCTCTCTTTCTCTTTCCCTTTCTTTCCCTCTTTCTCTCACTCACGCTCTCCCCCTCTCTCTCTTGCTCCCTTTCTCTCTCACTCTCTCTCGCTTTCTTTCTCTCTCTCTCTTTCTCTCTCTCTCTCGCTCTCCCCCTCTCTCTTCCTCTCTTTCCCTGCCTCCCTCTCTCTCTCCTTATCTCACTCTCTCTCTCACTCTCTCTCTCTCTCACGCATGTGTGGTGTTTGCAGCTGAGCGTTACTGCTTGATGTTGGAGAGTGAGGGTGGGCGCGCAGTGCTACAGGATCTCGCCGCCGTCGGCGCCACGCATCCCCTCGTCACGGACAAGGTCTCCAAGATCGCTGCTCTGCTCGAGGCGGGACCCCGTTACACGTCTCACCGCGCCGCCGCCGAGACGCCCGCCGAGACGCCCGCCGAGCCCGTCAGCGTGTGACGTCGCCGCGGCAACCGTCGACGTGACAGACGCCTCGACGGAATTCCTCGCTGTGGCGGCGATCGTTACGAGAGCTGTTACTGCGGCGGGTGTTGCTACGGCAGCGGTCGCTACTGTAGCCGTTGCTCACGGAAGCCGTCGCTGGACGCTGGCAACGGTCACTGGTCAGTGGCTGTTGTCGATGGCTGAGGAGGCATTATCAGTCGACTATCCCACGACGCGTGCGCGTGTGTCGCCGCCGGGGGGGCCGCGATGAGTGGCGTCTATCCCTCGCATGTGATAAGTGTAGCCTGTGTGATCATGATGTGTAGAAGCAACTGTCGATGCAGTTGTCATGTTGATGCTCGCGCATTCTATGTGACGATTGAAGCATGGATCATGAAAAGAGAGACGAGGGAATCATTTGGGTTTATAGATATACTAGTGGGATTGTTATATAATATACAGTAATATATATATAAT
>NW_014590814.1:0-1048 GCF_000485595.1 Priapulus caudatus | reverse complement strand
AAAGAGGAGGTTTAAAGGCAACAGTGTTACAGATGGGTAAAGAGGAGGTTTAAAGGCAACAGTATTACAGATGGATAAAGAGGAGATTTAAAGGCAACAGTGAAAGAGGAGATTTAAAGGCAACAGTATTACAGGGAGATAAAGAGGAGGTTTAAAGGCAACAGTGTTACAGATGGATAAAGAGGAGGTTTAAAGGTAACAGTGTTACAGATGGAAAAAGAGGAGATTTAAAGGCAACAGTCTTACAGACGGATAAAGAGGAGGTTTAAAGCGGCACACAGTCCACAAAATGGTCTTTTTGAAGTTATGGCTACCTTGTACGACTATATTATAGATGAAGAGGAGAATTCAAAGGAGTAGTGTTTTAGAGAGATGGAAAGCAAGCTTAAAGAAAGTAGGACAATGAAAATACGAACCTCCTCATCTAGAACATCTATCAGTACGGCAAACGTCACCACCAACGGTGTTTGGAAATAGTCAACATAAACTGAAAGCAATGCAAAGAGAGGTAAAACGATACACACAAAAAGGAGAGCCCAACAGCAGAACTTGACAGTAGCTGCACTTTCGAAACATTCCACAAAACAAGAGCAATAACAAATGGCTACTGAAAGTAGAGCCATCAACTCAATTAAATATAACGTGCATGCAGTACAAAATCAATGATTATCTACGAGCTGCCATTCTAGTGGCTTTACTAAAATTTAAAAGCAGACAATTTACTAGCAACACATGTATTTACGATTCATAGAACAGTGTATTAGTCATATTGTTCTACTGACCGATGACTGACGGTGAAGCGTGATGGAATGTCGAGAGACCTGTACAGTGTACAGTATTGCTGCTACTCATGGATATCTATTCACACATACATACGCACACACGCATGCACACAGTGGTTTATATAAAAAGCAACATGTGTTTCAAGTCTTGATCAACATTCTCAACAATCAAATGCTACACGATGCGAGGACGTGCGGGTTTATAATGATTTAATTGAACAGTACGGTTAGAAATTGTTTACGGAAAGTTTTCTCAAAGATTTTCC
>NW_014590813.1:0-1048 GCF_000485595.1 Priapulus caudatus | reverse complement strand
CCTTCCTCCCTCCGCTCCCTCCCCCTCCTCCCCCTCCCTCCCCCTCCCTCCCCTCCCTCCACCTCCCTCCCTCCCATCCTGCCTCCCTTCCTCACTTCCTCTCTTGCTCCGGTGCGTTGACGTGTGCGGATGAAATATACTGAAGTCTAACTATGAATGCATCATCGAACTGACGCGACGCATGTCATCAGAGACAGCTAGATAGCTATGCGCGCAGATTTCTTACCACGTGGCTCTCTGATTCTGCAACATTCCATTAAGAGTCAATAATAAAAAAATATTTTTATATTTTTAATGATTAAATTTATTATTACATTTTTTTAAATTTTTTTAAAAATTTTTTTTTTAAATACAAAATAGATTTTCTATTATGGACTCTTGATCACATGTTATAGTACACTCTCTGTTAAATGCATACGTTCTTTTTCACACACAAAAACATGAATTTAAACGTATCATAAACGTTTCGACATCTGTCAGATGTCTTGATCACTTTACGATAACGTACGTGTACGGTGCGTTTAAATTCTTTTTTGGTGTAAAAAAACCTATTCATTTATGGGATTATAAAAAAAAGGAGAACTTTATTAACAATACACTCTCTGTTGCCATTGGTAACGTATAGCGCGCTGAATCGTTCGAGCTATGACACTCTTCGTTGCTGTCATTTCTATTTTAAGTGACGTCGTGTTTCTATTGGGCAAATAGCCGTGGTATGCAATTTCACGTTGACATTTCAAAATACAAGCAGTGAAAATACACGTTAGGAAACGCTGTATTTGTTGCTAATGGGCACCTACAGCAAAGCAGGGTTCGTGGCACATTATTGTCTATTGTTATTGTTATTTCTAGTGAAAAGCTATATATACTAGCATCATGCTTAGGTCACGTGATCTCGTTGAATCTCTATACATCTCCACGGTGCTATGCCGATTATCTGAGTTGTGCCAAATTTCTCACCTTAGACTTCAAGCCATGTACTTCCACCTATATGCTTTGACCATGCACGTTATTTTTCATCCCCGGCCCCTCCCTCTCTCTCCCTCTC
>NW_014590812.1:0-1048 GCF_000485595.1 Priapulus caudatus | reverse complement strand
AATACTTTGGTAGTAAATACATTTCGTGTTTATTTACCTTTTTTGTTTTAATTGAGACGTTCCAAGTGCCTGTGGTTATTCCCGTCTCTCTGTCCGGCCCATCCCACCACCCACGCACTCCTATCCTTTACCTCCCGGATTTGTCTCCGCGAATGATTCGGTCCAAAATATCGATGCGCGCTTCAGCACTGTGGCTTCGATATAGCGAGAGGAAGCGAGCGAGCGAGTGTGTGCACGTGTGTGAGGAAGAGAGAGACAGCACGGAGTGTAATTTAACGTACATGGTAAACATTACAGCCAGCCAGCGCACGCTGGGTACTGTGGTGTAGATCAGTAGAGAATGGCAGACGACGTAATGGCGTACGTCGAACGTCACGCTGCACGCCCGTAGACTGCTAGCACAATGCACGCTCCGTGAGAACTATACCCATATGTTGATGTACGCCAAACCGTGAGTTGCATGAATAGGCTGCCTACTGTAAAACGAATGATCTGCGTGCTGCAACGGTGAATAGCGAACGACCTGTGCCGAGCGACGAGAATGCCATGCGCACTCCAACGCCTGTGTACCATATATGTGGTGTGAATTCTACGCATATACTCGACGAAAGACGACGAGTTAAGCTGTGATGCTAATTAAGTGTCTGTGTAATAGCATCACGTGAGAGCTCCGGCTACCAGCATAAGATACGGTTACACACTGAAGTAATCCGAGAAGGGAAAAAAGAGAGTATTCGGCGACGGAAGTGCGTGCGAAACGCGGCTATTAGCGCGGTGGTTATAAATCGACACGCTCTTGCTACTGATGCGAGAGAGACAGAGACAGAGCCAGAGAGACAGATACAAGGAAAGAGTGAGCGCGCCCGTGAAGAGAGAGAGAGAGAGAGAGAGAGAGAGAGAGAGAGAGAGAGAGAGAGAGAGAGAGAGAGAGAGAGAGAGAGAGAGAGAGAGAGAGAGAGAGAGAGAGAGAGACGAGAGACGAGAGAGAGAGAGAGAGAGAGAGAGAGAGAGAGAGAGTAGTAGAGTACGATAGTAGTAGGTAACACAC
>NW_014590811.1:0-1049 GCF_000485595.1 Priapulus caudatus | reverse complement strand
TTACAGTTACAGTTACACAATCACAGTTACATTGTCATCGTTACACAGTTACTGTTACACGGTTACACAGTCACACAAATGCAATTACAGTCACATAGTCACGGTTACACAGTCACATAATCACAGTTACACAGACACACAGTAATGCAGTTACACAGACACACAGTCACCGTTAGACAGACACAGTTACAAAATGAACACAGCCCTACCTCCACATCTCTCTTGCTGTTTCCTTACCCCTGCTTCCTTTCCATGTTCCCCTCTCTCACCATCTCCTCCCTCTCCAGACCTACCCTGACCAATCCTTCCCACCGCATCCGCTTTCTATTTGCAGCCTTCCCCCCATCCACCTCCTGGCCCCACCCCGTCCCCTTCCTCCCTTCCCTCCCTCCCTCCCTTCCCCTCACTGACCTCGCGACCTCCTTTGCCTCGTCGACAGCGGTGAACGGCGAGCGTTTCTGCGGGACGGACTGGCTGCGCTTCAACACCTGCAGCTCAGCCTCCGTGTCGCGCGCTCGCTTCTCTCCCTGCTCACGAAGCTTCCTCTCCTTCTGCGCCTCGCACAGCGCCGTCTCCAGCTTCGCGTGAGCCTGTAACCACGACGACGGCGATGAGGAGGAGGATGATGGAGAATGATGAGCGCAGAGGAAAAATGAGTCGGATGATGATTCGAGAATGAACACGCAATCCTAGTGACGTGGCCAACGATCGCGCCATCGCTGCGTGAAGCTAGCAGGACAGTTAACTCTACCAATGATGACAACAATGACTGGTGTGAAGAATAAGCATCCTATAGGTGTACCTTCATAATGCGACAACGATTCACGAAAATTTATTCACGCTCTCCGCCACAAAATTGGACGATAATCAACGCGTAATTATTGACGACGGCCGTGGGAATTACAGCCATTAATAGAGAATTAAAGTAACCATGCGACGAAGTTTTCCATTGTGTCACTCAACGTTCATGACACCTACCGTATTGCTAGTATACAGCAAATTTCAAGAGAACAAAAAAATACTAGAACCTTCGATCCACCACGAAAGAC
>NW_014590810.1:0-1049 GCF_000485595.1 Priapulus caudatus | reverse complement strand
CACACACACACACACACACACACACACACACACACACACACACACACACTGTTGCCGAAATGCGGGCGACCTTGAGACCTCACAGTGCATACAGTTGTAGTTGCCCGTGTGAGGTGATAGTCGTCTCTTTGTAGTCGACCAGAAGCTTGAAATGGTGGCGAGAAAGCGTGCCCCACGGTGGAAGATGGAAATCGCGTGCGCGCGGACGAGACAAAACTGTATGAGCTGTTCGGGTTCGGCGACGGGAGAGGGCTACCAACATGGGAGAGACGGGGAGGCCATGTTGAGTCACGCACATACAGCTGTGGAGGTTGAGTGATGCGAGACTTGGTGGCGGAGGGAAATGTGTACGAAAATCTTTACAAAAAATGCATACATCTTAGCCATTATAGCCATTATTAGCCATTATTAGCCATTATCTTTGTCATTATACGCTCCTGATCTTAGGAAATGGTGTGGTGAGTGTCGGGGTTTCTATATAGTGGGGCAGGGTGTGAAGCGGACAGTTGGGTGTATATTAAAGGAGGGTGGGGTACGTCGGGGATCTATGTAAGAGGTACGGGGGGTACGGGGGGTACGGGGAGAGGTACGGGGGGAATCTATGTGGTGAAGAAGAAGGGGAGGTAGGTGGTGGGGTACGTGAGGATTTCATGTAGTAGAGAAGGATGGGAGATAAGGGAGGTTCTATGTAGCAGAGGAGGGTGGGGTATGTGAGAAATCTATGCAGTAGATATATGGGTAGGGATGCCTGAGGAATCCCATGTAGTAGATGAGAATGGGAGGGTCTTGGGAATCCCATGTGTTAGACGAGGGTGGGGTACGCGGAAATTTTATTCGGTAGAGGAGGGTGAGCGGAATGAGGGGATCCTATGTAGTAGAGGAGAGTGGGGTGTGTGGGGGTTCTATGTAGTATAGAAAAATGAGAGGTACAAAGGAGTTCTATGTAGTAGAGGAGGGTGGGAGGTACGAGTGGTTTTTATGTGGTAGAGGAGGGCAAGGTATGTTCTCACTTTCTCTCTTTCTCGTTCTCTCATTCTCTCTCTCTCTCT
>NW_014590809.1:0-1049 GCF_000485595.1 Priapulus caudatus | reverse complement strand
GTCTGTCTCGTGTTACACAGCTCAGCTGTACATCACCATCAAAGATGAGAACGACAACGACCCGGAGTTTCAGCCTCCCTTCACCAACGACACGCCCTACTACATGACGAGTATCCGAGAACAGATACCAGTCGGTGAGTAGACCTGCCTGCTAGTGAGTGACGCACTTATAAAGAGAGTGAGAGAGGTGTGATTGAGCGGAGCGGGAGAGGGAGAGGGGGAGGGAGATGGAGTGCTTAGTCGTGCACATCTGTCCCCATATTATTCTACTTATATATATACTATACTATATATGTGGTGTGTGTTGTGTTGTGCTGTATGTGTGTGTGTGTGTGGCTGTGTGTGTGTGGTGTGTGTGTTTGTGTGTGCTGTCGTGTGTGTGTGTGTGTGTATATACTGACACGTTGTCCATCGTTTAGAAGGTCCATGGCTCGTCCCGGGATCGATGAGAGCGAAGGCACCTTACCGTTGTCACCTTTGTCCTTATCCACTGCCCGCACTGTCATCAACAACGTGCCTGCTCGCAGATAACATGACAAACACGGTTCACAGATATAGAAGCATAGCATTAGCTATATTATATATATAATATAATACGTTTTTCTTTCTTTAGGGCTCTTTAATTACGCTCTCTTGACTCTCTCTCTCTCCTCTTCGTCTCTCTTTTTCGTCTCTCTCTCTTCTCTCATTCTCTCTCGCTGCTCTCTCGTCTCTCTCTCTCTCTCTTCTCTCGTTATCTCTCGTCTCTCTCTCCTCTCTTCTCCTCTCTATCATCTTCCTCTCTTCGATCTCTATCCTTTAAGCCTAATACTTTATTTGCCTCCCTACCTCCCCACTCTCCTCGCCTCTTCTCTCTCTCTCTCTCTCTCTCATCTCTCTCTCATCTCTCTGTCTTCTTCTCTTTCGCTCTCTCTCTCTCTCGCTCTCTTCTTTTCTCTCTATCTCTCATTCTCGTTCTAGTTATCTCTCCTCTCTCTCTCTCTCTTATTTCCTCAGTCCACCTGCACTCTATTATATCTCATCTCCACCCATATCCCTCTTCTTCTTCA
>NW_014590808.1:0-1049 GCF_000485595.1 Priapulus caudatus | reverse complement strand
ATTCCAACCGTATTCTGTTAAACCAACACGTAAAGGCTGTACCACTTGTTGCCAGTCAGGATGCACACCAGTACCATGCATAACTATGACTGCTCGAACTACGCTCTCCTCTGCTTCTGTATAAATTCCTAGAAACTCTGAGCGCCCATTTTTTAGCCAAATAGCTTGACCATCAAAGATAGCCTCAATAACTTGTTCAGCCCAACGTTTCTCCTTTCCTAAATCGGAAGCTTGCACGTTTAAAGAAAACGCTAAAAAACTTATAAAAACAGCTCGAAATATATGGCTCATACTGAAGAAAATTAACTACCAGTTACTAACAATACGTCAGCTGATGTACAACCATCTTCGTCATCGTCTTCGTCGTCACCGTATACATCAACAATCATACCAACAGCTAAGTCGTCGATTAATATCTCGTCAGAACCAAGATTACTACCATCTGATGTCAATAAAAACATCTTAGCCTTATCTACCTCAACACAAACGTCACCGCTAAAGGTATCACTAACAGTAGTAATCATTATCTCTGATTCATGCAAATCAATAGAAACGATTGCACCAGATATTTTTTATCCGCAACATTATTATCAGTAATTACAAAAGCGGCCTTTACACTTGTTACTGCAATCAAGTCTGGCAACGCTAAACCAAACACATCAACGCCCGTTCCATTAGCAATACTTTCCGTGCCAACTACTGTGCCAAACTGGTCATATACGCGCGCATCACTTGCTAGCTCTACACTTAGCGCTGTCTCTGGTAGAACCACAGCATTGGCGTCATCCGTAGTCATATCGAAAACATTATCGATGCTTACGCCTGAATCAGACTGACCTGTAAATATAGAGAGATTGCTCACTTCATCCTCAGGTGCTGCCACAACGATATGCAATGCATTCACGTTTTGACTATCGGCTTTACCCAGCACTGTTACTAAATCGTTATTTTCAAAATCGCTTGAATCAATAATATTTATTTCACTATTTTGTATAACTGCATCACCCAAAATAACAACATCAAGGCAACTATCCGTTACAGCTATTGCA
>NW_014590807.1:0-1049 GCF_000485595.1 Priapulus caudatus | reverse complement strand
TGTTGGATCTTTAAAGTAGCGGAAGTAGTCAGAATCAGGTTCTAATAAAATAACATCGCCCGAATTTGAGAATGTTTTTGCATAGGCGGTCATGCTTCGATAAAACTTATAGAACTCACGGTCTTTATTAAATGCTTTCGCATAAACTTCAGTCGCTTTAGCATCACCTTCACCACGCGCTATCTCTGAGTCACGATATGCTTCAGCCACTAAAATACTACGCTGGCGATCTGCATCTGCTTGAATACGCTCTGAAGCCTCATGGCCTTTCGAACGAAAATCACGTGCTTCACGTTCTCGCTCTGCACGCATACGTTGGTAAACCGAGTTACTTACACGTTCCGGGTAATCAACTTTCTTTACGCGAACATCAACAACTTCTATACCTAGTGTCTGCGCACGCTTCGAAGATTGATCTGTCATCACACTCATAATTTGTGTGCGATCACCAGAAATCACTTCTTGAATGGTGCGTTTACCAAATTCATTACGTAAACCATTATTAATATTTTCATATAACAAACGGCCCGCAATTAACTCATCGCCTTGTGTGGTTTTAAAATACTGAACCACATCGGTAATGCGCCATTTCACATAAGAGTCAACAATTAAGTCCTTCTTCTCTTGTGTTAAGAAGCGTTCAGGCTTTTGATCGATGGTTAAAATTCGGTTATCAAATTTTCTTACATTATTAATAAACGGTATTTTAAAATGAATCCCAGGCTCGTAGTTCGATTCAATAATTTCACCAAACTGAAACTTTATAGCTTCTTCTCTCTCACCAACAGTAAATACTGATGACCAGATAAGAAATAATGCTACGGGGACAATAACCTTTAAACTATTCATCAACATTATTGTGCTCCTCGTAAACGCAAGTTATCCACACGGGTACGTTGGCTCTGCTTTTGTGCCGCACCGCGTTGTTGAATGTCTTTCAAAATATCTGTCGAACTCTTTTGATTAGCCGTCTGTTGAATGTCTTGACGCTCCATTAATTTATCTAGCGGTAAGTAAAGCAGATTATTACCACCTTCTACATCAATCAT
>NW_014590806.1:0-1050 GCF_000485595.1 Priapulus caudatus | reverse complement strand
ATAACTGACTACTGCAAACTAATCATTTGTCCCTAAACGCTCACGCTGATAAGAACCATCCTGTACGTGTTGACACCATTCTGCGTTTTCTAAATACCAGTTAATGGTTTTTTCAATCCCGCTTTCAAAGGTTTCAGCCGGTGTCCAACCTAGTTTTCTTCAATCTTATCGGCATCAATCGCATAACGTAGATCATGTCCTGGGCGATCAGCTACATAGGTGATTAATGATTCATGCGGAATATGGGGAGAATCTGGCACGAGTTTGTCCAATAATGCACAAATTGTTTTTACTACTTCAAGATTGGTTTTTTCGTTATGTCCGCCGATATTATATGTTTCACCGTTTTCTCCCGTCTCCAATACTAAGCGCAATGCTCTCGCATGATCATCAACATGCAACCAATCGCGAATTTGATTACCTTTCCCATAGATGGGAAGCGCTTTACCCTCAAGCGCATTTAAAGTAACCAAAGGAATTAATTTCTCTGGAAATTGATAGCCACCGTAATTGTTCGAACAATTCGTTATCACTATAGGAAAAGCCATAAGTGCGGTGCCAAGCACGCACTAAATGATCAGAAGAAGCCTTGCTTGCAGAGTAAGGCGAACTGGGCTCATAGCTAGTTTCTTCTGTGAAGTAACCAGTAGCTTCCAAATCCCCATAAACTTCATCGGTAGAAACATGATGAAAACGAAAGGCTTCTTTCTTAGCGCCGCCTAAACCATCCCAATATTTTTTTGCCACATCAAGAAGATTATAGGTACCAACAATATTGGTTTGAATAAACTCTGCAGGTCCGTCTATTGATCGATCTACATGAGATTCAGCAGCCAAGTGCATTATTGCATCAGGTTGATGTTGCGCAAAAACACGCTCCAACTCAGTAATATCACAGATATTTACGTGTTCAAAGTAATATTTCGAACTTTGATCTACTTCGGCTAGAGACTCAAGGTTACCTGCATAGGTTAATGCATCAAGGTTAATCACCTCATGATCTGTATCATTAACATACTGTCTAATGACTGCAGAACCAATAAAACCGGC
>NW_014590805.1:0-1050 GCF_000485595.1 Priapulus caudatus | reverse complement strand
AGTCCATTTCTCTCGCTCTCTCTCTCTCTGGTTCCATTTATCTATATAACTATCCATCTCTGTCCGTCTAATTCTCTGGCTTAACGTTCCCTAAGCACTCATCAAGTTTTGCCGCATGCCTGCAGCCAGTCATTCAATACACGCGTGCTCCAAATTGGTATCCCAGACCGTACATCCGCCTTGGCCGTGTGCGTGCTTGTGTGCGCTTCTTATGCTCTCTTCACCCTCGCATCTCCCTGTCTTCTCTCCTTCTCCTCCTTCTCTGTGTTCTCTACACTATATATATCTCTCTCTCTTTTTTTCTCTCAAGCTCTCTCTGCCTCCATCTTTCCCTCTTTTCCTCTTTTCCTCTCTCGCTCTCATCCATTTCTCTCTCTCTCTCTCTCTCTCTCTCTCTCTCTCTTCGCCTCTCTCTTTCTCTCCAATATCTCTCCCTCCCTTCCTCCCTCCATCTCTCCCTCTCTTCCCAACTCGCTCAAGTCCATTTCTCTCGCTCTCTCTCTCTCTCTGGTTCCATTTATCTATATAACTATCCATCTCTGTCCGTCTAATTCTCTGGCTTAACGTTCCCTAAGCACTCATCAAGTTTTGCCGCATGCCTGCAGCCAGTCATTCAATACACGCGTGCTCCAAATTGGTATCCCAGACTTCCCAGACGCAGTCACCGCTAATGTCACGAGACAGTATAGTCTCTAGAATATGCAAATAGATGCAAACTTCGAAATGCTATACGCTGCGCTAGATAAATCAATCGTGCATGCGTACCTATTTAACGTAAGCTTTATAGTTGTGTCTTGGTTATCGTTTGTATAGGGTATCGTATTGTTATCGTTGTATAATTATTATATATATATTATGTGTTATATATTATGTATTATTTACCGTTACATTATCGTAGTAGTCGGTTGCCAGACGTTTTTCTCTTTCTCTTCGCAATAACAGCTATCTATCTATCTATACATGTATATATATATATATATACATATATATCATATATCATATATCATATATACATACATATATATATATATATATATATATATATATATA
>NW_014590804.1:0-1050 GCF_000485595.1 Priapulus caudatus | reverse complement strand
CACACACACACACACACACACACACACACACACACACACACACACACACACACACACACACACACACACACACACACACACACACACACACACACACACACACACACACTAGATACATTGCCACACACACGCACGCGCGCATATACACATCGTCTAACTAACTCAAGTGTGTACGTATATATACTCCGCTCTCCGAATCGCTGCCGACTAACAACAACGCTGATCATATAATGTAACGCACGCGTGCGCGCGGATTTGTGTGCAATCTCCGTGAAATCACTGGAATCCTGCTATACACACCCGAATACTTCACCACCATGCAAGCATCTATTCGCGTTTTTTTACACACCGCCTTTCTTTACATTCTCTCTCTCCCTCTCTCTATCTATCTCTCTGTCGCGCATGTATGTTTGACATCTTCCAGTTAGACAAGCTGACGTGCCACGCCTCTCGGCTCGCGACCGTGCCAGTGTGTCACCAATAAGTCAGCCCGAGTACACACTCGAAACCGACTGTGTCAACACGCGTGGTCGCCTGATTGTGTAACCCTTGTGATTTCGACGGTTCGAGTGTTTTTTCTCAAAATACGCCTGAATAACACATTCCCCTCATAACGGTCCGCGCGGCGGCGGCGGCGGCGGAAAACTCGCGGCCCGCCCGCCTGCGTGCGTGTTCGTCTGCCCTCGATGATCGCGAGAAGCAGACGAGCGGGAGCCGGCGAGTCAGCGAGCGGGAGAACCAAGTGCCTACACAGATCATGCCGCATGCTCCTTGCTTGCAGGAATCTTTCCCGTTCCTCGTAGCGATCTCTCCTGTTCCTCGCAGGGATCTCGCCTGTTTCTGGCAGGAAGCTCTTCTGTTCCTTATATGGGTCTCTCCGCGTGTACGTGTACGTGTACGTGTAAGTATACGTGCACGTGTACGTGTACGTGTACGTGTACGTGTACGTGTACGTGTACGTATATGCGTATGCGTGTGCGCGTGTGCGTGTGCGTGTGCGCGTGCGTGTGCGTGGGGTGTACGTGTACGTATCTCTGTGTGTGCGCGTGT
>NW_014590803.1:0-1051 GCF_000485595.1 Priapulus caudatus | reverse complement strand
ATGCATGCGTGTGAGATGTATGGGTGCGTATCACATGCATGCGTGTGAGATGTATGGGTGCGTATCACATGCATGCGTGTGAGATGTATGGGTGCGTATCACATGCATGCGTGTGAGATGTATGGGTGCGTATCACATGCATGCGTGTGAGATGTGTGGGTGCGTATCACATGCATGCGTGTGAGATGAGTCCGTTCCTGTGAGAATGCATGTACATGTGTGAGATGCGTTCTTGCGCGTGAAAGGCACGTGTGTGATGCATGCTTGTGAGATACGTGAGCGCGTGTGAGATGCATGCTTGTGAGATACGTGAGCGCGTGTGAGATGCATGCTTGTGAGATACGTGAGCGCGTGTGAGATGCATGCTTGTGAGATACGTGAGCGCGTGTGAGATGCATGCCGTATGAGATGCGTGCTTGTGAGATACGTGAGCGCGTGTTAGATACGTGCGCGCGTGTGAGATGCATGCTTGTGAGATACGTGAGCACGTGTGAGATGCATGCTTGTGAGATACGTGAGCGCGTGTGAGATGCGTACTTGTGAGGTACGTGAACGCGTGTGAGATGCATGCTTGTGAGATACGTGAGCGCGTGTGAGATGCGTATGCTCGTGCTTTTCTATTCGTATTTTTCATAGTGTCTGTTTATGTCTACATCTAATGATCTTTGTTTGCCTGTTTATTTTCGCGTCTTGTTTGCCAGCCCTATTGTTTGTCACCTTATTTAATTACGGACAAATTTTCTCGCTTGTTTACATCATATGTTGTCTGCCCACCTCACTTGCCTGCCTGCCTCATTGCTTGCCTAGATTCATTGTTGATCGCTTATATTCTTTGTTTTTCGCCTACATTCTTTAGTAGTTGGCTAGCTACCAGTTTTTTTTATAGCCAACGATTTTGTGTTGCTTTTGCTCCCTCGTTAGCTTTCTATCTCCATTGTTTATTGTCTACCTCCATCCTGACCGCTCGATATCTTTGCAACCGCAAGACACTTCAAACTTTTTATTTTATTTGTTTTTTATTGCCATAAAACAGTTACAATTGTAGACATAA
>NW_014590802.1:0-1051 GCF_000485595.1 Priapulus caudatus | reverse complement strand
TCTCTGCTCCTCTTATATCTCTCTCTCTGCTCCTCTTATATATCTCTCTCTGCTCCTCTTATATATCTCTCTGCTCCTCTTATATATCTCTCTCTGCTCCTCTTATATATCTCTCTGCTCCTCTTATATCTCTCTGCTCCTCTTATATATATCTCTCTGCTCCTCTTATATATATCTCTCTGTTCCTCTTATATATATCTCTCTGCTCCTCTTATATATCTTTCTCTGCTCCTCTAATATATCTCTCTCTGCTCCTCTTATATATATCTCTATGCTCCTCTTATATATCTCTCTCTCTGCTCCTCTTATATATATCTCTATGCTCCTCTAATATATATCTCTCTGCTCCTCTTATATATACCTCTCTGCTCCTCTAATATATCTCTCTCTGTTCCTCTTATATATATATCTCTGCTCCTCTTACATATCTCTCTCTGCTCCTCTTATATCTCTCTCTGCTTCTCTTATATATCTCTCTCTCTCTGCTCCTCTAATATCTCTCTCTCTGCTCCTCTTATATATATATATCTCTCTCTCTGTTCCTCTTATATCTCTCTCTCTCTCTCTCTGCTCCTCTTATATGTCTCTCTCTGCTCCTCTTATATATCTCTCTCTGTTCCTCTTATATATGTATCTCCCTGCTCCTCTTATATATATCTCTCTGCTCCTCTAATATATATCTCTCTGTTCCTCTTATATATATATCTCTGCTCCTCTTACATATCTCTCTCTGCTCCTCTAATATATCTCTCTCTGCTCCTCTTATATCTCTCTGCTCCTCTTATATGTCTCTATCTGCTCCTCTTATATATCTCTCTGTTCCTCTTATATATATATCTCTATGCTCCTCTTATATATATCTCTCTGCTCCTCTTATATATCTCTCTCTGCTCCTCTAATATCTCTCTCTCTGTTCCTCTTATATATCTCTCTATGCTCCTCTTATATATCTCTCTCTGCTCCTCTTATATATCTCTCTCTGCTCCTCTTATATATATATCTCTGTTCCTCTTATATATCTCTGCTCCTCTTATATATCTCTCTGCTCCTC
>NW_014590801.1:0-1051 GCF_000485595.1 Priapulus caudatus | reverse complement strand
GTAGTTCTTAGCTATCAGCTTATATAATTTCTTTAGCTGAATCCGGAACAGCTCATCGAAATTATGTACGCTATCGGAGGAATTGTAGTCACCAAACCACCAAAACCAGTCCGAGCCTTCGCAAATAGCGAGTTGATCATTGAGTTTTAACAGCTTCGATTCAGACAAATAACCCGCTTCGACGGCAGCATCACAGGCCTGTTTTGCCGCCACTAAATATTCCCATGCTCGATCCTTGTCTTCCTGACCAATCCAGGTAGAAAAGCTGCCGTAAACCCAACTACCCGCACACAGCTGTTCTATACGCTGAGCACCAAGCGTAGCCGCCGTTTGTTCAAAAGTGGTGGTGGTGATCGCTTCACATTGGCTCATTTCTCTATACAGAGCATCAAGAAAAGGATGAGCATTATCGACATAATATTCCCACGCATTTTCACCATCAAGAATCACCGATACGACGTGTTGATCGGCATCGTCTCCTAAGAAGTTGGCAATATTTGTTAAGTTCTCAACAAAATGGCGCGCCGCATCATCGGCATTCCAATGACTGTATTCAAAGCCAATAAAGTCAGACATGCCATCATCACGAAAGTACAGTTGAATTTTATTATCTTGAAGCCGATAAGGGCGGAATAAGGCACGTTTATTGTGTACTTCTTCCGAATCAAAGCCAATGAGATGGCAGGTATTGCGCCACGTTTGCTCACCTGAAGCGGTCCAACGAATATCGAAATCCTCTAATAATTGTATCGCATCAGCACTGACTCCACCTTCTGATAACCATACCCCTTGCGGCTTGCGCCCAAAGTGGTGCTGAAAAGATTCGATGCCCTTTGCATATGCCAGCGCGAACGATCTGCTCCGTGTGGATAATCCTCACATTGTGGACGCGGTGCATCGGGCAAGGAACAGTTCATATTCTCAAAGCTATTGAGCAAAGGGATAATCGGATGCGCATAGGGAGTCAAAGATAAGTTCAATTTGTCCACTGTCGGCCAAGGCACGATAACGCGGAACGATCCCCGCTAAGCCTTCATGGATTAGCGCTAGC
>NW_014590800.1:0-1051 GCF_000485595.1 Priapulus caudatus | reverse complement strand
CTGCTGCTGCTGCTGCTACTACTGGTGGTGGTGGTGCTGCTGCTGCTGATGCTGCTGATGCTGCTACTGATGCTGCTGCTGCTGCTGTTGCTGCTGCTGCCGCTGCTGCTGCTGTTGCTACTGCCGCCGCTGCTGCTACTGCTACTGCTGTTGCTGCTGCTGCTACTACTGCTGCCGCCGCCGCTGCTGCTACTGCTACTGCTGTTGCTGCTGCTACTGCTGCTGCTGTTGCTACTGCCGCCGCTGCTGCTACTTCTACTGTTGTTGTTGCTGCTGCTACTGCTGCTGCTGCGCCCCGCCTCACACTAACTCAGCACGTCCGATACAATACCCGAAATCCGCGTTTTCATCCGGGCTCTCTATGCAATCTACGTGACCGCGCGAATACCTGAGCAGTTTACACGCGCACGCCTACACGGGTTCGGCGATTACTAGCTGTCGCCTGCCATCAGCTCACGTCAGCTGATGCGGAGGCTGCTGCAGAGAGAGAACATGCTGGGCATCAGTCTAACAAGCTGCCACGAGCCCCGCCCCCTGCTACTAATACCTTAATATATACGACGTCCTGTGTGTGGGGGGGGGGGTGCGTGTGTACACTTACCCACATAGCTGAACAAGTCTGGCTTCATATAATATATAAATACTATGTTAATTATAATAATTATATTATAAAATATATATATATTATAACTATAATTATATATATAATTATATATATAATTATATATATATGTATATATATATATATAGAATTATTATTATTATGATGATGATTGGGTTATTATGTCTAGCATATAGTCGCACGAAGAGATGATTCCCTTCATAAGGATGCTGACCACAGCTCAGGTCATAGCACAACTACACAGTTACACGGTAAAATAGGATTTTTAATTATTAATTAATTGTTGATCAACATCACGGCTATCAGCGGCATTCACGGAATCGGCGGCGGAAACAGCATGGCGGTAAGAAGGAGAGAAGGAAACTACACCATCTTCCCTGCACGTGCTCGCGTCACATAGATCATCACGCTAACAGCTGCCTTTCTCTC
>NW_014590799.1:0-1052 GCF_000485595.1 Priapulus caudatus | reverse complement strand
CCCGATATTCTGGCTATTGGTCAGTTTTATAAGGGCTGGTTGTACGGTGGTGGTTTATCCAGCCAGAACGTATTGGCTTACGGTGATATTCCTGACAAAGCGAACGATTACTCCGCCGCTAATCTTATGATGCCTCAGGGCGCAATCATAAACGGCAAGCTTGATGAAGTTCATCCGATTGATTTACGTGATCCAAATGAGATTCAGGAGTTTGTGCCGCACTCATGGTACAAGTACCCTGATGGCGTAAAAGGTTTGCATCCTTGGGATGGTATTACAGACCCCGACTTTGATGTTAGCTCAGCAAAAGGCACTAGCCATAATATCGAAGAGCTTGATGAGGGTGCCAGTTATTCATGGATTAAAGCGCCTCGCTGGAAAGGGCATGCTATGGAAGTTGGGCCGTTGGCTCGTTATATCGTCGGATATGCTCAGGGGCATGAGTACTTTACCGAACAGATTAATATGACGCTTAAGACGCTCGATGTACCATTGGAGGCTATATTCTCAACCTTGGGCAGAACGGCAACGCGAGCACTGGAAGCACAATGGGCAGCTGATCAGCAACTCTATTTCTTTGATAAGTTGATTACTAATATTAAAAATGGCGACAGCGCGACTCACGGTGGTGAGATGTGGGATCCGAAAGACTGGCCTAGTGAGGCCAAAGGTGTTGGTTTTACTGAAGCACCTAGAGGCGCACTGGCTCACTGGATAGTAATCAAAGATACCAAAATTGAAAACTATCAATGTGTTGTTCCAACCACATGGAACGGTTCACCACGTGATGAAGCCGGAAATATTGGTGCCTTCGAAGCTTCAATGATGAATACTAAAGTTGAAGTGCCAGAAGAGCCAGTTGAAATCTTGCGTAATGTTCACAGCTTTGACCCCTGTCTTGCTTGCTCGACGCACCTTATGACGGAAGAGGGTGAGGACATTACAACAGTAACAACTGGCCCAGTCGGCTCATAACGGGAGAATAATGCTATGACTACAATAGTAACAAAATCCCGTAGTGAACCAGCCGTCTATGTCATGAAGCACCAGTG
>NW_014590798.1:0-1052 GCF_000485595.1 Priapulus caudatus | reverse complement strand
AAAAATTCTTACCATATTGGTTTGAAACTGCCACGCCGTCGTTTTTTGATTGAAATTTTGCGCCGCCGCCCTTTTTACTTACCCGATCTGGAAGCGGTACACTTAGATTATAAGTCGTTAGGCGACTTTGATATTGATCGCATTCGTCTGGAAACGCTGCTCTTCCAAACGGGTTATTTGACGATTAAAGAGGAGATCATCGACCTTCCCGGTAGTTTGCCAGAATATGTATTGACCTATCCGAATAACGAAGTGCGTTACAGTTTGATGGGCTATCTGCTGGACAATTGCCTCACCGATATCCGCCCAGAACGTAGCGCTATCCGCCAGGCCTTTATCCATAATGATTTTATCGCATTAGAACATCACTTCCGCGCCTTGTTTGACAATATTGCTTATCAGAATTACACCAACAACCCGATAGCGAGCTATGAAGGGTATTATGCCTCAGTTATGTATGCGTTTTTATGCTCCCTCAGTCTGGAGACGCGTGCCGAAGAAAGCTCCAACAAAGGACGCGTTGATATCACCTTGCGCTTACCCCTCATCAATGGCGCACAACGGGTGTATATCTTTGAGTTTAAGATGGTGCAAGGCACCGAAGGTGATGGCAGTGCGCTGGCACAAATCAAAGCAAAAGAGTACGCCGCGCCCTATCGTGATGGCGAACACCGTATCTTTTTAGTCGGCATGGAGTTTAGTGAGACCGTACGCAATCTGGTTAGGTTCGATTGGGAGGAGGAAGCGGCGTAAACAGCAACCAATCCCTTCATTACCTTCTTAAAGGTGGCTGCACAATAAAACACATCGAACAGCTCAACCTGCTAAAATGACCGTATCCACTCAGACATAATGCAGCCACATGAAAAAGCACTTCAATACCACCGGGCCGGTGTTTCCGGCCAAGCACTATTGCATCGACCCCATGCAGCGCCTCGACTGGGAAGAAATACACCATTTAATTGATGCCGAGAAGTATTTCGTGCTGCACGCTCCCCGCCAAACGGGTAAAACCAGTACGCTATTGAAAATGATGGAAGTACTGAATGCAG
>NW_014590797.1:0-1052 GCF_000485595.1 Priapulus caudatus | reverse complement strand
CCACTTGCGTAACGATATAATTCACATCGTCAGTGATGTCATACGCCTCTCTAGTGACGTCATCCGCTTTTCTAACGACGTCATCCACTTTTCTAATAACGTCGTCATTTTCCGCAGAGTTGTCACCGTGGAAGACGTGTCATGTTGGCGTCAGTGCGCACCAGGGGGCGGCACCGCACGTGATGGCGATCGTCAAGGTGGCGGTTACGGCCGAGAAGTTTCTCTTCCCGTGTCTGATCGAGTACAGCCTTGTCGCCGCTGCCATCATGTTTGTCATGTGGCAGAACATCGGTCAAGGCGACCCCGCGACCCGCAGCGGCGGCGACGCTGACGCTGGCGGCGGCGGCGGCGGCTCGCGTGCGCACTTCCGCGTCGACTGCAACGGCGCCATCTTGGGTCTCTTCTTCGGCATACTCGTCTTCGCATGCTCGCTGACGGAACTGATCCTGTTCTTTCATATCAACGAAGATTCTCCAGGTCAACAAGAGCTTGTTATATCCGAGCCGTTTCTCATTGGTCTTCATGGCATTGCCATCGGCGTCACAGCTGTCGCCATCTACAGGTAAATTCTACAGCGATCGATATGATTTTTTTAGGGGGTTCAATTTACATGTTATTTTAGAGATAATGCTAGAGAGATAGAGCAAGAAAGCCAGACAGACAGACACGCAGAAAGAGAAAGAAAGAGCGAGAGATAGAGAGAGAGAGGAGAAGAGAGGGAGAGAGCGCGAGAGAGAGAGAGAGAGAGAGAGAGAGAGAGAGAGAGAGAAAGAGAGCGAGAGAGAGAGAGAGAGAAAGAGAGAGATAGAGAGAACGAGAGAGAGAGAGAGAGAGAGAGAGAGAGAAAGAGAGAGAGGAGACGGAGAGAGAGAGAGGAGAGGGAGAGGGGAGCAGAGAGAGAGAGAGGAGAGGGAGAGAGAGAGAAAGAGAGAGAAGGAGAGAGGGAGAGGGAGAGGAGAGGGAGAGGGGAGCAGAGAGAGAGAGAGAGAGAGAGAGAGAGAGAGAGAGATCGAGAGTAAGACGCGCGCGAGAAAGAGAGGAAGAAAAATTCA
>NW_014590796.1:0-1052 GCF_000485595.1 Priapulus caudatus | reverse complement strand
CCTGTGTGTGTGTCTGTGTGTGAGTGAGAGAGAGAGAGATCGTACGTGCGTGCATATGTGCGTGCATTTTGTGTATGTTTGTTTGAGAGACATATATACTCAAAAATTCTTGCGTCGTGGGTGGCTAAATCGGAAAACACTATGGTTACATAGGTTTCTCCTATCCGTGGAGATATAGGTTAGAAAAATTCCCGTAATATATATATATATATATAAATATATATGTATATATATATATATATTATTTAGTTTATTTATTTAATTATATTTATATGTACTAATAATTATATAGGTAGTCTAACTAAGTTAGCACATAAGCTGTGTTTAATAATATATTATCCCTTACGAACCCATGTATTTTAACACTAATCTGTAGTCATCAATGCAACTCAGACGTCCGCTCTGATGTATCGCGCAAAATGTCGTTACTCATGATCATCTGTGTACTATAGTATCTACTCATGTGCGTATCGTACAACAGTGCCGCTAAATGTCAGCGCTAGCTATCATCTCACTGTGAGATGAAATCTGTGATGGTCTTCAGTGATTATTCGTGAAGTCCAATATACAAGTGCATAGCGATGAGTTATACTAGTTTAACGATGTATTAATGACAACGGCCATAAAATCGTCGAGTTTTAACACTTAGGATTTTATTTGTGTACCGTTGCTGAGTACAGCATGTGTTGACAAGCCTGGGGCATGCCCAGTTGAGTTTCTCTAAGATTTATATACAGTTTTCTATAGATTGCTGCACAAAAGAAGTCATAGGACCATATTTTGCGAATACCTTAGCACCCACTACAAGCCTGAACGCTGCAATTTATTGCACGTAAAACATATTATTTAAACAGGAGCAACGTTTTGGGCAGTGCATAAATGACATTAATGGCGGCAACCATAAAATATTGCTACTCAGCCAATGACCGTGTACCATATGCCTTCTAGTTCAGCACGCGCTCACAAACGCTCACACGCTCGCGCCCAGATGCACATACACACACGCTTACACACACACACACACACACACACACACACACACACACACACAC
>NW_014590795.1:0-1052 GCF_000485595.1 Priapulus caudatus | reverse complement strand
TGACGGTAAGGTGACACAGTAATGCCATGATGACGGTAAGGTGACACAGTAATGCATGATGACGGTCAAACACTGACATCTTACGATGATGACAATCACACAAGCAAGCTTCAAAATCTACAATAACCCTCAAGATCTCTACAACACAATGTTATTTCCATAGATAACAAACAGGACCTGTCCCCATGATGGAACTGCACGCGGGGCCCCCGTAGGGTGGGGTAAGGGAAGCGCTAACCTCCCCAGCGAGCGAGCGAGCGAAGATTACCGTGGGTTGATGGCGTGACGGTCGCGGGTGGCGCCATCTCTCGAGCCGAGCACGGACGACGACGCCGTCAACCGGTCGCTGGAGTCCTGATGTCTCATCCCGGAGCAAGGAGTCCCCACCTGCAAGCAGAGGAACCGGGAAGTGTGAAGAGGATGTTTAGGGAGAGGGGAGAAGGCACGGAGAGAGGGGACAGGGAAAGGGAGGAGCAGGGAGTCCCCACATGCAAGCAGAGGAACCGGGAAGTGTGAAGAAGATGATTAGGGAGAGAAGAGAAGGCAGGGATAGAAGAGAAGGGGAGAGGAGAGGGGACAGGGAGCAGGGAGAGAGGAGGGGGAGAAGGGACAGGAAGAGGGAGGAGCGGGGAGTCCCCACATGCAAGCAGGGGAACAGGGAAGTGTGAAGAGGACGCGTTAGAGTGAGGGAAGGAGAGAGACGCACCCATGCACACAGACACACTCACTGGCCGGATCTGCGTGTGTGATCTAGCAATGTATCGTATGATAGTTAACAACATGTCCTCCACTGTTGGAAGCAGTGTGCGACGGACGCAGCACGCACCGCCTGGATTGTGGAGTGTTCGCTCTGCCTGGCGTTTACAACACACACAACTACCGACAAACTGCACGTGTGAAAAAACCAGGGGAGGCCGCCACCGCTCACTGCCCCCCATCACTGCCTCTGCCGATACCACCCTCTCTCCGCCCCAGCCAACACCACCGCCCCACCACCGCCAATAACTTCCCACCCCTGAAAAACGAGAAAACATCCGGCGTAACCGACACAC
>NW_014590794.1:0-1052 GCF_000485595.1 Priapulus caudatus | reverse complement strand
CTCTACCATGTATAACTCTGCCATGTGTAACTCTGCCATGTATAACCCTACCATGTATAACCCTACCATGTATAACCCTGCCATGTATAACCCTGCAATGTATAACTCTGCCATGTGTAACTCTGCCATGTATAACCATGTGTAACCATGTATAACTCTGCCATGTATAACTCTACCATGTATAACCCAACCATGTATAACCCAACCATGTATAACTCTACCATGTATAACTCTACCATGTATAACCCTGCAATGTATAACTCTGCCATGTGTAACTCTGCCATGTATAACCCAACCATGTATAACCATGTGTAACTATGTATAACTCTACCATGTATAACTCTACCATGTATAACTCTGCCATGTATAACCCAACCATGTATAACTCTACCATGTATAACTCTACCATGTATAACTCTACCATGTATAACTCTACCATGTATAACCCTGCCATGTATAACCCTGCAATGTATAACTCTGCCATGTGTAACTCTGCCATGTATAACCATGTGTAACCATGTATAACTCTACCATGTATAACTCTGCCATGTGTAACCCTACCATGTATATTAAACCATGTGTAACCATGTATAACTATGCCATGTGTAACCCTACCATGTATAACCATGTGTAACCATGTATAACTCTGCCATGTGTAACTGTCATGTATAACCCTACCATGTATAACCCTACCATGTATAACTTTGTCATGTATAACCCTACCATGTATAACTCTGCCATGTATAACCCAACCATGTATAACCCTACCATGTATAACCCTACCATGTATAACTTTGTCATGTATAACCCTACCATGTATAACTTTGTCATGTATAATCCTACCATGTATAACTCTACCATGTATAACCCTACCATGTATAACCCAACCATGTATAACTCTGCCATGTATAACTTTGCCATGTGTAACCCTACCATGTGTAACCCTACCATGTATAACCATGTATAACTTTGCCATGTGTAACCCTACCATGTATAACCATGTGTAACCATGTCTAACACTGCCATGTATAACTCTGTCATGTATAACTCTG
>NW_014590792.1:0-1053 GCF_000485595.1 Priapulus caudatus | reverse complement strand
GTGTGTGTGTGTGTGTGTGTGTGTGTGTGTGTGTGTGTGTGTGTGTGTGTGTGTGTGTGTGTGTGTGTGTGTGTGTGTGTGTGTGTGTGTGTGTGTGTGTGTGTGTGTGTGTGTGTGTGTGTGTGTGTGTGCGTGCGTGCGTGCGCGCGTGCGCGTGTCTCTATACAATGTATATATTGTTCTCAGATTGGACCTAGCATTGCCCGTTGGCTATGTAATAACCCAACGGCATCTATCAGTACAAAATTCTAAATGTAGAACCTCGAACCTTATTCAACACTATATCAACACGTCAGCGCCTCATAGTATTTTCGGGCCAAATCTTTTCATGACTGAACATCACAAGTTACAATTATCATCGGTGGTGGCGCAGAAATAAGAAGAGCTATTTCAGAGGAATGCCCTCTTCTTTGTAATAACATTATATATATATTCATATTATTATTATTATATTTGAAATTTTCAGCAACATAAAGTGAAATGTATCTACAGAGTACTTCTTTTATCATACTTAAATAATATTTCATTATCATCAATTTCAAGCGAATTAGTTATTTGAAATCATCATACAAATATAGGCATGTATAAACCAAATAAATCTGTCAAGCGTCAAAATATAAAATGCCCTCATGCGGGGAATGGGAAATTTTGAGGTGCTGCCTGGTCACTTGAATAAGGAAATGCTGAACAAGGCTAACCGAGGAACATACACCGCAGAAACTAAACTTTTCTGTAGCGCTACTATTATTTAACAAACAAAATATATAGACAAGAATAAACTTAGTGAACAGCGAGCATTCTAGACTAATTAATTATTCGGTTCATAATACTGATATCAATTAACAAAGACTTTGAAATCACATCACACGTTCATCTACTTCGGACACCTTTCCTGTTACTATCACTAATAAAAGCCCCATGGCAACAAGCTCAAGGACTAGGCCTGAGTCTAAAAAGAAATCTAACAAGTTAAAGGAAAGCGACTGTGTTAAGAAAATATGTGCCGCTAAGTACATGATTACATTTTCAGCATCTTCACGAGATCAGGACTCG
>NW_014590791.1:0-1053 GCF_000485595.1 Priapulus caudatus | reverse complement strand
CCTATGGGCACCCGGGTTAAGATATAATTTGCGCAAACAATTCCAGCCCGGTCTGAGATTACCCCACAGTCTGAATTTACCCGCCTATGGGCACCCGGGTTAAGATATAATTTGCGCAAACAATTCCAGCCCGGTCTGAGATTACCCCAGTCTGAATTTACTCTCCTATGGGCACCCGGGTTAACATATAATTTGCGCGAACAATTCTAGACCGGTCTGAGATTACCCCAGTTTGAATTTACCCTCCTATGGGCACCCGGGTTAAGATATAATTTGCGCGAACAATCCCAGCCTGGTCTGAGATTACCCCAGTCTGAATTTACCCTCCTACTGCCAGACTAATCTCAGACTGTGGCCGCGGCCGTCTCATTATCCAGCGCTACTGCGCATGTGTCACGCATGCGCACGAGGTGCTGGGGTAATCTTAGACCGTGACACCGGTATGAGTACATGCACAATAAATAATTAATACTAACAGTATAACATTAAGTAACGGTAAACACCAAAATTGTTGGCAACAACAGTGTGCGTCAGTAAATGTAAAATCAGTAACATACTATAAGATGCAGAGAGCGAATTAAAGTGTTGTTGTTGTTGCGTTGGTGGTGGTAGCTGGTGGTGCCTGGTGGTGGTGGTGTAGACCAATAAATTGTGTCCTAAAATTTTTTTATATTCTGATGTTATTTTAGGGCCCAATAGCCTTCCATAGACAAAACCTGTGAATTCTGTCGTGCATTGAACCGCACAACGACATTTCTCACCGGCTAATGAAATCATCGCTGTGACGCTGTCCGGTGTGGTTCAATGCAAGATTGGCAGTTTTGTTTGTGGCGAAGTTTGCGTGATTTTTATATCGTGATGTTTTAATAAAATAAACATGATTAAAAATAAAGAGGCGAATACTGAATGACAAGTGTTTTGTAATGTAGGTAAGATGTTAATAAAGCGGCGGCTTTAGGTATTTCTTTGATTTTCTATGTAACACGGCCGTAAATAGTGAAAAGGTTGTCGTGCATTTTGCACGACAGAACTCACAGGTTTTGTCTATGGAAG
>NW_014590790.1:0-1053 GCF_000485595.1 Priapulus caudatus | reverse complement strand
GCTACAACAATGAGTAGTAGGGCAATTAAATAAACAGGGTAGATACGTGCGAAACGTGCTAGCCAATATTTCCATTTGTTAAACTTAGCTTGTTGTCGGGGCTGGTAATAGGCAATAGCCATAATAAAGCCAGACAGAATATAGAAGTAATTGACTGCTATTGGGCCAGCAGTGACTACTTCATGGAAGTAAGGGATACTTGCGGGGAACACATTCATGCCGTAGTGGAAAAACACAACGGATAGCGCCGCGATAAAACGGGTAAATGTTATTTGATCAAGTTGCAATGTAGGTACTTATTGTCAGTATTTGTCTGTGAGTCGGAAGGGGAAGCAGACTTTTTAGTAGGCATTTTTATCGGAGAATGCGCGATAAATCGTTAAAAATATTATTTTAATATCTAACCAGAGCGTCCACTCACGCATGTACTCTAGGTCAAACTCAACGCGTTTTTCCATTTTATAAATCGTGTTTGTTTCACCTCGCCAGCCGTTAATTTGCGCCCAGCCAGTTATACCCGGTTTTACTAGGTGTCTCAGCATGTAGCCAGGTATACGTGCGCGGTATTCTTCATTATGTGCTACCGCATGAGGTCGTGGCCCAACTATTGACATATGCCCTTGTATCACATTAATAAACTGGGGAAGCTCGTCTAAAGAGGTTCTACGTAGAAATTTTCCTATCGGTGTAAATCGGGCATCATTTTTTGATGCTTGCTTCACGGTATCGCCATCTTCACAGACTGTCATGCTACGGAATTTCCATACTTTTATTTTTTCACCCTTTAAGCCATAGCGAGTCTGTTTGAAAATCACAGGCCCTTTTGAGGTCAATTTAATCGCCACAGAAAGGGCAGCATAATAGGAGAAATTAAGGCGAGAATTGCACTTCCAAGTAAGATATCTTCTATGCGTTTTAGAAAAGCATGATCAGCAGAAAAAGGTGAGTCGTATATACACAAAACAGGTGTGTCTGCAATTTCCATAAACTTGCTTTGCAATAAGTTGGTTGTGAAGTAGTCGGGTAGTAAACGGATTGGTGTGGCGCTGTCAG
>NW_014590789.1:0-1053 GCF_000485595.1 Priapulus caudatus | reverse complement strand
TCTCTCTCTCTCTCTCTCTCTCTCTCTCTCCCTCTCCCTCTCTCTCTGCCTCTCCTTCTCTCCCTCTCTCTTTCTTTCTGCGTCTCTTTCTCTCTCTTCCCTCTCTCTTGTTCTTGCTCTCTCTCTCTGTCTTTCTCTCTCTCCCTCTCTCTCTTGTTCTCTATCTCTCTCCCTATTCCCTCTCTACTCTCACTTGCGGTCACATCGCCCTCCACCCTGGCCCGCACCTCCATCCCCACCGTTCGCCCCACCCTCATGTCCCCATCTGTCCCCCCTTCGCCCCCACCCTCGCCCCCACCCTCGCCCTCAAACCCAACCCTCACCCATTCGCCCCACCCTGCGTCCCCACCCTCGTCCGGCCACCGCACCTCGCCCCCACCTCTCCGTCCCAACCCCGCCCCCACCCTCGCCCCACTCCTCGTCCACCTCGCCCCCACCCTCGCCCGACCTCTCGCCCCACCCTCGCCCCACCCTCGCCCCACCTCGTGGCCCCAGCCTCAGCCCGCCACCCTCGTCCCCAACCCTCGCCCCCCACCCCGTCCAACGCCTCGCCCCCACCTCCTCGCCCGTCAATCCTCGGTCCCAACCTGCTCGCCGCCCACCCTCGCCCCACCCTCTGCCCCACCCTCGCCCCACCCCGCCCCACCTCAGCCCACGTTCGCCCACCCTCGCCCCCCACGCTTCGCCCCACACCCTCGCCCCCACCCTCGCCCCACCCTCGCCTCCACCCTCGTCCCCACCCTGCCCCCCCCCCCTGCCCCCCCCCTCGTCCCGGCGGGCACTCATGTCTGCAGGCCACTCACTCCGCTTAATCCTCCGCCTCAGTCCGACCGCGGAAGTGTAGCAGCAGGAGTCAGCGCTTTACTTCTGGGTCGCGGAAGCCAGCCACCTATCACCCCCACAACTCATTAACCTGCCCCCTCCTCCTCCGCCACCCCCTCCCCCCTCCGCCTTCACACAGCTAACTGGTGCGTATTGTACGCTACCTACGAACCGTACCTGGCTACATGTACGGTACCTGCGAACCTCTGCAGCTGCTGACTGCTGTGTATT
>NW_014590788.1:0-1053 GCF_000485595.1 Priapulus caudatus | reverse complement strand
CCCTCCTCTCTTCCTCTCCTCTCCTCCTCCTCTCCTCACCTCCTCCCCTCCTCCTCTCCTCACCTCCTCCCCTCCTCCACCTCCTCCCCATCCTCCCCGTGTGTGTGCAGTGCTAACCCATGCGTCTCGTTTCCTTCTCGTGTAGAGCCTGCAGAACTTCCACATGAACGCCGCGTGGATTCTCCTCGTCGGACTACAGCACATCATGGCGATCACGCCGGCGGCCGTCGTCGAGCGCGGCAAGGCGAAGGAAGACACAAGAACGACTTCGCCGGCGAAGAAGGATTCCGTCGCCGGGCAGGTCGTCAAGCACGCAAAGGGGTGAGCTTCCGATTTTACGGATGTGTGCACGGGGGGTCGGTGTGGCACGCGACGTCTGTATGTGCCTCTGCCGCCGCGATTTTTCATAGCAAAACTGCTGTAGCAAAACTGCTGTAGCAAAACTGGTATAGTCTTAAAATTGTATGTATGGTCAAAACCGTATGGAAGGTTTAGTAAAAGGAAACTTATACCAAAAGGTGAAATTTATGGACAGGTGTTCGTTGTATAATGCATGGTATGGCTGTCTGATATCTCTATGTATGTGTCATCAAGAGTAGATAATAACACAAGAGTGAGACAGCCGATTCCCGCATTTTTAACTGATTTTTCTCATCAAAATTTGCCACCAATAAAGAAGCGATCCCGCATTTTTAACCGATTTTTCTCATCAAAATTTGCCACCAATAAAGAAGCAAGTGTATACGTTCCTCAGCTTATTATGACCACTAATCACTCACCGTCATGGTACTGATATTCGTTTACATATATTTGCTAGCGTATTGCTGTAAATCGTAATCTTGCACTAGCTGAATTCGCACAATTTACCGCTATTGTGTGAGGTGTTAAGACAAATTTTGAAGCTGAAGGTACCAGTGTTTAGAAGGCCTATACGTAGCTCTTGCATCAAAGGTAATGCACTTGATGACGTATTGATGATGTATATATCGTGTGTAGGCACCAGTGTTTGGGAGTGCTCTCTCTGGCTCTCTCCTCTCTCCTCTCTCCTCTCCC
>NW_014590787.1:0-1053 GCF_000485595.1 Priapulus caudatus | reverse complement strand
ACACACACACACACACACAGACAGACGCATGCTCACAGACACGCACGCACGCACACACGCGCACACACATACACACACACACACACACACACACAGACAGACACACACATGCATACACACACACAGAGACAGACACACATACAGATTGTGTTGAGTGATATTATAGGTTTTGTAAAAATTGGTATTTATACTCTCCCAACCACTGATCTCTACTCTACTAATCCCCAAGTGCTTCCAACCCAATCATACATTGGTTAGGTGTCAGAACTATTAGATAGTGCTGACTCCTACCGTTCTTGTACTAGCAGTAATTTGTATTTCTAAACTTGAAAGATTTTATTTTGTTCGTATATGTAATTTGTATTCGGTGACAATCGTTCGCGTTTACTGTTGGTGTCTATAATAAACGCATTACAATGAATATGATTGTGTTAAGTGATATTATATGTTTTGTAAAAAGTATTATATAATGTATTGATCTCTTCCAAGAAAAAATATGGAAGATACGGGTATCGATCCCGCTACCTCTCGCTTGCTAAGCGAGCACTCTACCATTTGAGCTAATCGCCCTTGACATGTTAAACTTCAACACTTTTGTAAGCTCCTAAGTTATTATAGATAAACAGATTTGTCAAACTGTTAGAGATGATTTGGAGAGTAATTCCTGTCAGGAAAACTATGGAGGATGCGGGTATTAGCGGGTATAGCTACTTATTGTGGGCAATTAAGGTCCCTTGGTATCGTTCCGCTATACTAATTAAGCTAGCGCTCTGCCCTCTGAGATCTGAGCAGATCCCCATTGTTGTTATTAATTTTACATACTTAATTCTCTGATCTCTGATGATATTTCTAGATAGAATATATTATATATTGTGTTATCTCTGCCAGGAAAACAATGAAGATGCGTGTATCGATTCAATATCGATTCAATCCATTCGATATCCAATCGAGCATTCATGTATGCGTGTGTATGTGTGTGCATGTGTGTGTGTGTCTGTGTGCGTGCGTGCGTGCGTGCATGCGTGTGCGTGTGCGTGTGTGTAACGCTGCAAA
>NW_014590786.1:0-1053 GCF_000485595.1 Priapulus caudatus | reverse complement strand
AATCCTTCCTCCCTTTACCTCCCTTCTCACCAGCTTCGTCCGTTCGCCCCCTCCTTCCCCCCACCACTTTACCCTTCTCTCCCTCCTTTCCACAGCTTCTCCCCTCCTCCTCTCTCCACCAGCCTTCTCCCTTACCTCCCCTTACCTCCCTGTCTCCCACTCCTCTCCCGACCCCTCCACCACCTTCCTCCCTTCTCCGCCCTCCTCCTCCTCACCAGCTCCCTCTCCCCGCTCCTTCCTTCCTCCTTTCTCCACCAGCTTCTCCTCTTCTCTCCCTCCTCCCTCCCACCAGCCTCTCTCCTCCTCCCTTCTCCACCAGCTTCATCCCTTTCCGCCTTCCTCCTTCCAATCAGCTCTTCCCTCCTCCCCCTCCTCTACCTTCCACCCTCCTCCTCCTCCCTCCCCTCCTCCCCTCCTCTCCATCTCCTGCCTCGCCTTCTCCCCCTCCTTCCACCACCCTTCTTCCTTTTCGCTCCTCCTCCACCAGCTATCTCCCTTACTCGCTCTCCTCCACCAGCTTCTCCACTCATTCCTGCCACCACTTTTCTCCCTTTCACTTCCCTTCCTCCTTCTCATCAGGCTTCTCCCGCTACTCCTCCTCCTCCTCCTCCCCTCCTCCTCCTCCCCTCCTTCTCCTCCTCCCCTCCTCCTCCTCCTCCTCCTCCTCCTCCTCCTCCTCCTCCCCCTCCCCCTCCTCCTCTTCCCTCCCCTCCTCTTCTCCTCTGCCTCCTCCTCCTCTCCTCTGCCTCCTCCTCTTCCTCCTCCTCCTCCTCCTCCTCCTCTTCCTCCTCCTCCCTACTCCAACACCTCCTCCTCATTTTAATACATAATAAGGATAATACATATTTATTTATGATATACGTAGTAGAAATTATGTTAGCTTGACCGATGACGACTAAAATGACATGTGTATGAGCATGTTTGTATGTATACATGTATATATATACTATATAGCGAAAACAAATTGTAAGCCCAGTCTGGACTCTAGTCTGGTTTTTTTAGGGCTGTGGCTACGGGTACGGCAGCCGTATCTTAATGTTTCGAGGCTGGAGG
>NW_014590785.1:0-1053 GCF_000485595.1 Priapulus caudatus | reverse complement strand
GAGAGAGAGAGAGCGAGAGAGAGAATGAGAGAGAGCGAGCGTGAGCGAGAGAGAGGATGAGAGAGAGCGAGCGTGAGAGAGAGAGAGAGAGAGAGGGTGAGAGAGAGCGAGCGTGAGCGAGAGAGAGGATGAGAGAGAGCGAGCGTGCGAGAGAGAGGATGTGGGCGAGAGAGAGGGTGAGCGAGAGACAGCGAGAGAGAGAGAGAGAGAGAAGAGAGAGAGAGAGAGAGAGAGAGAGAAGAGAGAGAGGAGAGTTAGAGAGAGCGTGAGCGAGAGACAGTCAGAGAGAGAGAGAAAAGGTGAGTGAGAGAGAAGGTGAGAGAGAGAGAGAGAGCGTGAGCGAGAGAGAGGGTGGTGAAGAAGGGAGCATCCTTCAATTGTTAGTGTGTGTGGTACTTGAGTAAAATATGACTGGCCTATAGTTATTCACGTAATATATTGATGAGCGCAGCCACGGATTGTAAGCAAATGTGTGAGCAATCATAATAAATCAATGACGTATGATTGATAGTGTTAACAGAAAATTTAAATGTAAACTGTAAAACGGTTTTAAAATAAATATCCGTGGTCGGTTGTTTATATGTCCGATGGACGTGTATATACAGAAGCGAGTCTAACACGCCAGACCTGATGTATCTGATGCATACGCACACGCACGCACGCACACGCACACGCACGCACGCACACGCACCCGCACACGTACACGCACACACACACACACGCGCACACGCACACGCACACGCAACGCACGCACGCACGCACACGCACACGCCACACACACACACGCACATGCACGCACGCACACGCACACGTACATGCAAGCGCACACGTACAAGCACACACACACGCGCGCGCAGACGCACACGCACACGCACACGTACATGCAAGCGCACACGTACATGCAAGCGCACATACACACACACCTGTGTACGCACACGCACACACACGCACACACACCCTCGTACGCACACGCGCACACACACACAAACACACGCACACACACACACACAAACACACACGCGCACACACACACACACACTCACACACACACGC
>NW_014590784.1:0-1053 GCF_000485595.1 Priapulus caudatus | reverse complement strand
GAGATTATTATGACTTCAATAGGTACACCATTATCCAACACAGCCACTAAAGTTTTATTTTGTGGTGGTGGTGAACTAGGTAAAGAAGTTGTTATTGAATTACAACGTTACGGTGTAGAAGTGATCGTTGTTGATCGTTACGCTAACTCACCAGCTATGCAAGTTGCACATCGTAGCCATGTTATATCAATGCTTGATGGCGCAGCTTTAAGAAATATTATTGAAACAGAAAAGCCAGATTACATCGTTCCTGAGATTGAAGCGATTGCTACGGATACGCTAGTCGAACTTGAACAAGAAGGATTCACTATCATACCCACAGCTCGCGCTGCTAGCTTAACGATGAATCGTGAAGGCATTCGTCGCTTAGCCGCTGAAGAATTAGGTTTGCAAACTTCGCCCTACCAATTTGCTAGTAGCCGTCAAGAGTTTGATGCCGCAGTTGCACAAATTGGTATGCCCTGTGTAATAAAACCCATTATGAGCTCTTCGGGCAAGGGCCAAAGCACAATAAAAACACAGGCCGATATTGATACCGCATGGAACTACGCACAAGAAGGTGGGCGCACTGGTGCAGGTAAGGTTATTGTTGAAGGTTTTGTCGATTTTGATTATGAAATCACTCAGCTAACCGTACGCCATATTAATGGCACTAGCTTCTGCGAACCGATTGGTCACATACAAGTTGATGGTGACTATCGACAATCTTGGCAACCACAGCCAATGTCCAATAACGCGATTGATAAAGCTCGCGATATGGCAACAAAAATAACTGACGCACTTGGTGGTCGTGGAATATTTGGCGTTGAATTATTTATTAAAGGCGATGATGTTATTTTCAGTGAAGTTTCACCCAGACCTCACGATACCGGCATGGTAACTATGATTTCACAAGATTTATCGCAATTCTCTTTACATGCTCGCGCAATATTAGGTTTACCTATTCCTGAAATACATTTCCACGGACCAAGCGCTAGTAGCGTTATTTTAGTTAGTGGTGAATCAACGCAAGTTAGCTTCAATAATATTTCACAAGCTTTGAGTCAATCCAAC
>NW_014590783.1:0-1053 GCF_000485595.1 Priapulus caudatus | reverse complement strand
CCAAAGCGAAGTCAGCTGCAGCTTGGTATAGCTGCAAACTCACATCACGAACTTGCTCGGCGATATCAGCACCTAACAAGTCTCTTGATTGACTATAGTCTATGTTTTCGTCATGTGCGCCAACAGAGGCTTTTGTTGAAGGGGTATATATTGGTTTTGGTAATTTATCGGCTAATTGCATGCCTTTGGGTAGCTCAATCCCACATACGGCGCCTGTTGCTTGGTAATCCTTCCAGCCAGAACCGATAATGTAACCGCGGACAATTGCTTCCACAGGCAGTGCTTTTAGCTTTTTAACGACCATTGCATGATTAGTTACTTCTGCTCTTTCTGCCGCGTCAGGCAATACATCTTCGAGTTTGGTATCACACATTTGATTGGGAATGATATGCGATAATTTGTTCATCCAGAATTGTGTTACATCATTAAGGATGATTCCTTTGCCTGTCACTGGTGTAGGCATAATGACATCAAATGCCGAGATTCTGTCTGTGGTAACAATCAACATGTAATTCTCGTCGATGTCGTAGATGTCTCTTACTTTGCCGTTGTGTAGTAAGGGTAATGATTTTATGTGGCTAGTGTGTAATGTCGCAGGCATGTTGGTAAACTTCTTATACTTGAGTTCTAGGCTTCTTGAATAAAGCTTTTAAAGGAAACATTTTACGCTAATGGTTGAAAATATGGGAAACAATAAAGGTACCCTTAACGTTATCCAGCATCTCGCATTTGAAGACTTGGGTAGCTTCGCGCCACTGTTAGAAGCGCGGGGGTATCAGGTTAATTATTTCCAGGCTGGATTTGATGATTTATCACAGATAAAAGCATTATCGGATGATTTGTTAGTTATTCTCGGTGGGCCAATTAGTGTCAATGATATCGAGATATTCCCCTTTTTATCGACTGAAATTGAAATATTGAAACAGCGTATTGCTGGCGATAAGCCTACGCTTGGTATTTGTCTGGGTGCGCAGTTAATAGCCAGTGCGTTGGGTGCAAAAATTTCTCCTGCTACGGAGAAAGAAATAGGCTGGTTCGATTTATCAATAAACC
>NW_014590782.1:0-1054 GCF_000485595.1 Priapulus caudatus | reverse complement strand
GTTTACCTGCAGTGTGACGGGGTGCAGTTTGCTGATGACTATATAGCCGTCGTTGGCCGTTGTCGTGTACACGGCCCACAGTCCTCTCTCATCAGCCGCCAGGTCGATGTCCGCATACGCACCGAAGCTAAACTGCCCTTTGTTCTGATAGAGGGCGCCCGGGAGCGTGCTGGTCGCCGTGAGCTTCCGTGACCTCAGGTCGAATGCATTAACCTTGATACGGAAGAAACACCGGGATCGTGTCACATCCTACCATCACACAACTCCTGTGACGTCATGCGTACTCATGTTTTGACGTACGCGTAAGCAGCTGGCGTGGAACTATGGCGTGGAACTATAGTTTAAATTATCACATATATATATATATCAGGAGTAGATAAAAGGGCTATAACCTATAATAACCTATTATCCACTCCTGATAACCTATTATCTATTATCTACTCATAATAACCTATTATCTACTCCTGATATATATATACTATATATATATTATATATATATAATATATATATATATAAACAGCCCTCGCCTTCCCCAGTCGCCCACCGTTCCTCCCTCCCTATCCGCTCTTCCATTCCCTTCCTTCCCATGTCCCATTCCTCCACCTCCCTCCGTCTGCCTCACGGCACTGTAGAGGGCGCGCGCGTACCTTGGCCGTGTTGTACTGCGGATAGTAGATGGTTCCGTTGTAGATCACGTGACCGGTGCCGGCGACGCCTGTCGGCAGCGTGATGACGGTCTTACGTCGGCGTGTAACGAAGTCTGCGTAGTTGCCGTACATCCACAGAGCCTTGATGTTAACGTGACCACCCAACACGTAGATCTTAGTCTCGTCCCCGGTGGGAGGTAGTGGGTCCATCATCCAGGCTCCGTACTTCTGTGCAGCTGCGGTCTCCCAGGCGTGTGTTATCGGCTGTAGGATGCCGCCCAGTGTCTCATCGTTACAGCTCACTGCGAGCAGAGACACCGCACATAAACACATACGTACACAGTACAGGTACACGCAGACGCACACGCGCACTCACGCACACACGCGCACGCACGCACACACGCA
>NW_014590781.1:0-1054 GCF_000485595.1 Priapulus caudatus | reverse complement strand
ATATATATATATATATATATATATATATATATATATATCGGTCTCTCTCTCTCTCGCTCGGTGTTGGTAGGGGGGAAGGGGATAATGATCATTTACGAGCGCATAGACATGACGCTACGTCACGCGGTCGCTCAGCCGCGTACAGCATCCCTATATCCGTGTCCATTACACACACACACCGAGTTGCTATATGTACACAGAAAAAGAAGCCGATCGCACAATTAATTACTCGTTGTCGCGTGGCAGTGCATGATGTTATTATAGCCGTTATTTCTGGCGATGGGTCAGCGCTGCAGCTATATACTATCCCACTGTCCAACCCATCCGCATAACCTCCCGCGTATAGTATGTTAATGAATGTTATTCATTATGCACGTGTTACGTGAATTTCCTATCGATTTACATGACGGCGTCCTTTCACGTCGCCTTGTAATGCGTGCGAAATATATACATGCATGCGTACGCGTTGTGTGTGTGTGTGTGTGTGTGTGCGTGCGTGCGTGCGTGCGTGCGTGCGTGCGTGCGTGCGTGCGTTCGTGTGTGCGTGCGTGCGTGTCTGTGTCTGTGTCTGTGTCTGTGTCTGTGTCTGTGTCTGTGGAATGCGTGCGAAATATACATGAATGCGTACGCGTTCGTATGCGTGCATATATATATATATATAGTACGTGTGTGTGTGTGTGTGTAGTGTGCTGTGTGTGTGTGTGTGTGTGTGAGTGTGTGTGTGTGCCGTGCGTGCGTGCGTGCGGTGCGTGCGTGCTGCGTGCGTGCGTGCTGCGTTGCGTGCGTTCGTGCGTGCGTGCGTGCGTGCGTGCGTGTGAGTGCGTGCCGTGGCACGTGGGCGTGCGGGCCGTGGCGTCGCGTGTGTGTGCTGGGTATTTACGTTGCTTTCAACATGCGCGCGGAGATGTGCGCAATACACACATACACACGCACGCACGGGACGCACACACGTACACACACGCGCGCGCGCATGGCATCCACATATAGACGTATCTGTGAAGTCAACACGCGCGTACACTGTACTCGCGGCCGAATATTCATACTCGGCCGTGAG
>NW_014590780.1:0-1054 GCF_000485595.1 Priapulus caudatus | reverse complement strand
ATATATAGGCCCCTATATATATATATATACATATATCCTAGCAGGTAGCCCATTGTCCTACTCATTAAAATAAATGCATTTTCGCTTTGTAACCAAACCGATCGTGTAACCTATCCTTCGAAACCATACTTACGTGCATCTGGTCAGGCTTTAGATCGAATGCACTGTCACCAAACGTGCCATCCATCTTGGCGGCCTGAAGCACCCATCTAGAACCCTATGGGTATTTAATAATTTAATAATATGATAAAATATAAACAATTAAATAATTAATTGGGCTATCAGAGCAAGATTGATAGTGAATTGAATTAAAGTGTGCAACATGTGCAACGTTGAGGTTGTCAAATACATTAATATATAACAGATGATAGATGATAGATGATAGATTACAGATGACAGATAATAGATGAGTTGTTGATTTTGTAAAGGGAATCGCGGATTTTAACATATGTTTACGTTGTATATTATTTATAATCATTACGTATTTGTGAAGAACATCAGCCGGTGTTGTACTAACTAGAGACGACTGCACACTAACACACAATGTCTCACTTGCTGATCGAACAGTGCCCAGAAGACCGGGAGCGGTAGAAACAGAACGAGAACTCGGAACACGGCTTTTAGATCACCGATAAACTTTTCCTAAGATTAGAAAATTAATACGTCACGCCCGCCCATGTTTATAGGCCGAAAACCAACCGTCGTAAAAATCGGATGTAGTCAAACACAATTTAATAAATAACGATAGAGAATTATTAATTACTGATTATTATTAAAAATGTAATTTTACTTAATCGAACAGCTACTTCGTTCAAAATTATTCACTCGCTTATATAGTACACAGCTTTTACTTTTTCATTGTAGTTCATTGTTAGTTAGAACAGAGGTATGTAATACCACAGATGGGAGTTTGTATATATGTATATATATATATGTATGTCTGTGTGTGTACGTGCGTGCGTGCGTGTGGGCGTGCGTGTGCGCGTGTGCGCGTGTGTGTGCGCGTGTGTGCATGTGTGTGTGTGTGTGTGTGTGCGTGTGTGCGTGTGTGCGC
>NW_014590779.1:0-1054 GCF_000485595.1 Priapulus caudatus | reverse complement strand
GTGTGTGTGTGTGTGTGTGTGTGTGTGTGTGTGTGTGTGTGTGGTGTGTGTGTAGTGTGTGTGTGTGTGTGTGTGTGTGTGTGTGTGTGTATGTGTGTGTGTGTGTGTGTGTGTGTTACGCCATGATGACCATTATACGTTACATTATCGTGATATTACATTATATTATTACATCTCTATTCAACATCGACTAATAATACTAGAACACTACATGGTTTTTAGCACACCACATAAATTTGATCGAACGCTGGTTAATTTGATCCGTCTATATTAATAATTTCTTGCCGCGCTGCGCTGAGTTTATACGAATTGACTGTGACGTCTCTATAAATATTTACCCAAAATAGCCGTAAGGTGATTTATAAAGAGAAATCGGACTGAGGTATGCATTATTTTTGGCTATGAAGGCCGTCCTACGGGCAGGGTGGGTGGACTTGTGTATGCCGACAGTTCGTGTGTATGCCGTGTATACACTAACCACTGACGTGAGAATAACGTGTGCTGACACACTAACAGACGTAGTATAGCTAGGGTAAAGGGTTAGCCACCACACGGGACCCGATTAGAACGATCGAGCGACTTTCTTCTAAGGGGAATGTTTCCACCCAACGGATTATCGCTTGCTGGAATCTTTGCCATTTTTAGATGCCGATGCAATCTTGAAAGGCATCGTGTCACAACGCGTAGACGTCATCAAGATAAGAGCATCTCTGCGCGAAGATGTCACCACTATCGCCCCCCCCCCCCGATTCAAATTCGATCGATGAATTCTACACTTCTGTTCACATGTCCATACAAAATGATACAAGCCGATACATCGCCGTGTGTGCATGTGCTCCTTCTTGCCTGCTTTGCCCCACGGCCACACACCTCATAAGTACTTTCTTTGAGGAACTTTCGTAATGAGAATTCTCTTCGATCGAGATGACGTCACGCTGAGAGTGACGACTCGCCGTTGAAAGTGATCAACCACCATTTGCGATGGAATACGCACATACACGCGCATGCACGCACTCACGCACGCACGCACGCACGCAAGCACGCGCGCATATAT
>NW_014590778.1:0-1054 GCF_000485595.1 Priapulus caudatus | reverse complement strand
CACGCACCCGCACGCGTACGTGCACACACACTCACACATACAGATACGCACGCACTCGCTCGCTCGCGCACGTGCACACACACTCACACATACAGATACGCACGCATCCGCACGCGCACGTGCACACACACCCTCACACATACAGATACGCACGCATCCGCACGCGCACGTGCACACACACTCACACATACAGATACGCACGCACCCGCTCGCGCACGTCCGTGTGTGTGTGTGCGTGCGTGAGTACATATGCGTGATGTCACATTGCTCGTCGTTGTTAACACCTGCGGCTCCCTTCGCCAGCTTCTTCCGCATCCTCCCCCTGTTCCCGCACCGGTTCCCTGTAACCAATGAAGACAGGGGCGTGATGCCGGTTGCGCTGTTCGTGTTCAAGCATTATTAGAAGTAATCAAATGCTCTGTATATGCATGCAGTTTGCACAAATACACACGTAACTATCTATATGCGCGCATATGCATGCGTATCTGTATGTGTGAGTGTGTGTGCACGTGCGCGAGCGAGTGCGTGCGTATCTGTATGTGTGAGTGTGTGTGCACGTACGCGTGCGGGTGCGTGCGTGCGTGTCCGCACGCGCACGTGCACACACACTCACACATACAGATACGCACGCACCCGCTCGCGCACGTGCACACACACACTCACACATACAGATACGCACGCACCCGCTCGCGCACGTGCACACACACACTCACACATACAGATACGCACGCACGCGCTCGCACACATACACGTACACGACGCGCGCACACGCTATGTTGTGCGTACGTGCGTGTGTGGGCGTTTGTGCGCGCGCGCGCGCGCGTGTGTGTTGTATGTTATGTGTCCATGTAAAAACCACAAATACATGAAGATACGCCGTCGCACTAATGTATAGACGTACATACACACGCACACAATCATGAATGTAGGCACGCTCACACACACACACACACACACACACACACACACACACACACACACACACACACACACACACACACACACACACACACACACACACACACACACACACACACACACACACACACACACA
>NW_014590777.1:0-1054 GCF_000485595.1 Priapulus caudatus | reverse complement strand
CTCTCTCTCTCTCTCTCTCTCTCTCTCTCTCTCTCTCTCTCTCTCTCTCTCTCTCTCTCTCTCTCTCTCTCTCTCTCTATCTATCTATCTATCTTACTCTTACTATAATTATATATATAGCGCCCTGATGATGTATAGTCTCTGCGAGAGAGGTCGAGGGTCACAGATGTGAAGAAGACCCAGCAGGAAGGGGATTCGGGGAAGAGAGATATTGAGAGATAAAGAAAGGCAGGAATAAGGGAAGAGAAGGAGAGTAAGAAAAAGATAGATAGGTAGAGGAATTGTCCCCGCCCGTAATGTACTATATGTATGTGTCAATGTGAAGCAAAGGATTTCACCGAGAACGTCTGGCTAGCATAGCGGTTAGGTCGCTAAACTGCCATCGATGAAACCTGGGTTCGATTCCCTGTAAATTCTTTACTGAAATAGTTTCAAACTTGTGTAAAGGTAGACGTATTGCAGACATATATAAGCAAGCGTTTTTAAGCTTGAGTGTATAGCATAGTGGTTTAACTCAATACGAAGCTGGATACGTGTACGTGTAAGCGCAGTAACTAAAACGTCGGTTCCTACCCCATAAGCAACATGATCTCGCCAATATAGCTATGTGTGACAATAAATCGATGCACATCAGCCGCAAAAAATGAAATGTAACCGAACACGTCAACTATTTCTATAGATCATTCCTCGCCTTTTTTATGACGCATGTAAACATCTGTATGTATAAAAAAAAATGTATGTAAATAATACATACATACATACAAGAGCGTATAAAGAAGGGGGCGACGGCCTGCTATCATACAATGATGAGCATATCAGTATCTATAGAGACCTTATACGAGCACAGTAAAGTTAGAAACAGCGAAGCCAGCATGACAAACGAGGCTACTTTTTACACAATAAGGCCAGCGGGAGACATGGAGCGAGGGTGGGTGAAAGCGAGGGAGAGACAGGAAGAGCGAGAGAGAGAGAGAGAGAGAGAGAGAGAGAGAGAGAGAGAGAGAGAGAGAGAGAGAGAGAGAGAGAGAGAGAGAGAGAGAGAGAGAGAGAGAGA
>NW_014590776.1:0-1055 GCF_000485595.1 Priapulus caudatus | reverse complement strand
ACCATCCCAGAACTGCACTGAATGAAAGGCAGAGTTCCAAACAGTTGGCGCATTACGACCACCTGTTTTTCCATGTACACCCATAGAAACGGTACGACTATCGTCACCACCTTCCATCACGTTATGGCATGAGTTACATGAAATCGTACCCGTCGATGAAAAGCGTGGATCCATGTATAACATTTTACCTAATAAGACTTTTTCATCCGTCGTTGGGTTATTTTTAGGTGCTGGAGCTACTCTTGGTAACGCTTCCCAAGCCGCAACAACGGGCGTACTCGCCAATAACGTTAAAGTCATTGCTAACTTCATCATAGATGTAACAGTTTTACTAAGTCTCATGGTGATTTCCTCTTACCAGCATTAAAATTTAAATCAGCTCTAAATTATACCATGCATTAGTATATTATTAATAGCTAATATCGACATCCAAGGACAAGATTAGGTTACTTTCTGCACACAAACTAGAAACTAACAGTAAATAATAGTTCAGGGTATGTGGTCGAGCAATCTACAAATGCCGCACAATCAGTATATTCCTCATAAACAATGCCGCCGCCAATATAAACGCCGTTATTGGAAGTAAAATAAGCGCCTGCTCGATACCCGAAAGAATCTTGATCATCAAGACTCACACCTTTCAAATCACCAAAGTAAGTACGACGATAAAAAATGCCGACATAAGGTCTTATTGCTTTTGATTGGGTAAAAACGTAACGAATTTGTGGACTAACTTTTGTTATTGATGGCTCACCACTAAACCAGTGCTGCAAATTAATACCCAGTTCCAACCCTTCAGCGACATAATATCCTAGTCCAACATCGGCAATAATATAGTTATCATTGAACGCACTACCTGAACCAACAGCAACACCAACACTTGTCGAGTTTTGTGAAAACGCAGCACTAATACCTCCTGCACCAACACCTATCGCATTTACAGAAAAAGACAGTACGCTTGCTGTTGATATTAGAAATGTCCCTACTAAAAATTTTATTACTGATAATTTCATAATCACTCCTACAAATAATATTTTTTTGATACCACTACTATC
>NW_014590775.1:0-1055 GCF_000485595.1 Priapulus caudatus | reverse complement strand
CGAAACACAATACTATAGACATTTAGCAACAAACACACAAAACAGACGGAAATTTAATTGACCATTTATAAACAAAATATATATATATATATATATACACCTGATCGCGTGCGTCAGCCACATTACTCCTCACATAAATACAGTGCGCGCTGAACTTACACGAAGACCTTAATCTATCTGCCGCTGATCTAACTGAATCGCTAACACGGCCTCGACGCTTAATTATTTTCAGTATATATATATAGACAGACAGAGAAAGAGACAGAAAGAGACAGAGAGAGAAAAGGAGACAGAGAGAGAGAAAGAGACAGAGAGAGAGAAAGAGACAGAGAGCATAGGAAGAGAAAAAGAAAACGAGGGTTAAAAATATTAAAGGAAAGGAATAAAGAGCGAGATTATCCCCTTCCCACGCTTAATCCTTCCTATCTAATCCCCCCCACCCCATATCTACATGTTACTCACCCCTAAATTATGTTAACAGTAATATTCTATATTCCTATATATATTGTTCGAATATTCTATTAGAACACGTTTACTTTATTATTTTTCTACTCCAATGTTGCCCGCGTACTTTATAATTTTTCCAGGGGATGGCTGACTAGATGACCGTATGTTCTTTATATTAGTATTATTCAAACACTTTGTTCAGTTACTCTCATAACGTACGAACCATGAAAAATAATAAAGTAAACGTGTTCTAATAGAATATTTGCCCGTAATACTGTAAACATAATTTAGTATATGTGTACACATATACTAAATTATGTTTACAGTATTACAGGCAAATATTCTATTAGAACACGTTTACTTTATTATTTTTCTACTTTCTAATGACAGTTGCCCGCGTACTTTATAATTTTTCCAGGGGATGGCTGACTAGATGTTCGTATGTTCTTTTCGTCATCCCTTCGCTGTATCGTTTGTTATTCGCTTTGTTACAATTCTCGTACTTACTAATATTGAAAGCGATAAATAAAACTGTTATATCTTATATATCTTATATATCTTATATATCTTATATATCTTATATATCTTATATATCTTATATATCTTAT
>NW_014590774.1:0-1055 GCF_000485595.1 Priapulus caudatus | reverse complement strand
GAAGGGGAGGAGAAGAGACAGGGACAGAGGAGAGAGAGCAGAGAGAGAGGCAGAGAGAAGAACGGAGAGGGCGAGCTGCGGGGAGGATGAGGGCGAGAGAGAGAGAGGAGAGAGAGAAAGAGAGAGAGAGAGGAGAGAGAGACGAGAGGGCGGAGACGGGAGACGGAGACGGAGACGCGAGAGACGCGAGAGCACGGCGGAGAGCACGGAGCAGAAGAGAGAGAGAGAGAGCAGAGAGAGAAGACGAGACCAGAGAGAGACAGAGAACGAATGAGCAGAGATTGAAGAGGAGAGCAGAGAGAGACGAGAGAGACGAGAGAGATGAGAAGAAGAGAGAGTCACTGTCGAGGTGACACTGTAGCGAAGTGATCGCGAAGCGATTCTCTTCAGGATGGCTGACAGGATTCTCAGTGCGGTCACACCCATGCAGCCAGCGACGGCGACAACATCAGTTCCCATGCGTGGCCACCGACGTCGTTGGCGTCGTCGTCGTCGGGGGGCTGCGGCGTGGGTTTAAATCGCCCTGCATTTGTGCTGCGCTCGGCTTTACTCGATTGTCGTGCAAGCGCCTGTTTTGCGTGGTGCGTGATGATTTTTCGAACCGTATATACATGCCCGATGTGATTTTGTGTTGTATTGTATGCGTGCGACTGAAACGTGCCGCCGCGTGCGCGCAGCTGCTGCGTATATGTTGTGCGATGAGTGTGTTGCGTGGCGGTGCCGTTATGTGTGTGCCGTTTTGCGTGCAATGCGTGGTGCGTAGGCGTCGCGTGTGTGTGCTCCTGTACGAGTGCGTTGTGCGTGCGTGTGCGTGTGTGTGTGCGTGCGGGTGCTTGTGTGCGTGTGTGCGTACGTCCCTGCGTATGTGTGTGCGTGTCTGCGTGCGTGCGTGCGTGTGTGTTTTCGTGATCAGGCATGAGAGACTCAGCTGTTTACGCTGTGTGATTTATTCATGTATGCTGATATATTGCCACTAGCCGGTCAACCTTCCATTCCGATCTGTCAACATCAAGATGCGAGGCGGATCGATACACTTCCCAGTGAATAATAATAAC
>NW_014590773.1:0-1055 GCF_000485595.1 Priapulus caudatus | reverse complement strand
ACGAGTAATGTACGAGTAATGTACGAGTAACGTACGCGTACATGTACGAGTAACGTACGAGTAACGTACGAGTAATGTACGAGTAATGTACGAGTAATGTACGAGTAATGTACGAGTGATGTACGAGTGATGTACGAGTGATGTACGAGTGATGTACGAGTAATGTACGAGTAATGTACGAGTAATGTACGAGTAATGTACGAGTCATGTACGAGTAATGTACGAGTAATGTACGAGTAATGTACGAGTAATGTACGAGTAATGTACGAGCGTAATGTACGCGTAATGTACGAGTAATGTACGAGTAATGTACGAGTAATGTACGAGTAATGTACGAGTAATGTACGAGTAATGTACGAGTAATGTACGAGTAATGTACGAGTAACGTACGAGTAACGTACGAGTAACGTACGAGTAACGTACGAGTAACGTACGAGTAATGTACGAGTAATGTACGAGTAATGTACGAGTAATGTACGAGTCATGTACGAGTAATGTACGCGTAATGTACGGGTAATGTACGAATCATGTACGAATCATGTACGAGTCATGTACGAGTCATGTACGAGTAATGTACGCGTAATGTACGAGTAATGTACGAGCAATGTACGAGCAATGTACGAGCAATGTACGAGCAATGTACGAGTAATGTACGAGTCATGTACGAGTAATGTACGAGTAATGTACGAGTAATGTACGAGTCATGTACGAGTAATGTACGAGTAATGTGGGAGTAATGTACGAGTAATGTACGAGTAATGTACGAGCAATGTACGAGTAATGTACGAGTAATGTACGAGTAATGTACGCGTAATGTACGAATAATGTACGAGTAATGTACGAGTAATGTACGAGTCATGTACGAGTAATGTACGAGTAATGTACGAGTAATGTACGAGTAATGTACGCGTAATGTAAATGTACGAGACTGTGTATGCAACACTGACCCCCGTACATGTCAACTACACCCCTGGCTCATATAAGTTTTATTACATAGAGGCTCTGGCGTACCCACCCGCGCGCAGACGCATACCCCCCCCCCAACCCCACCCCGA
>NW_014590772.1:0-1056 GCF_000485595.1 Priapulus caudatus | reverse complement strand
CACACACACACACACACACACACACACACACACACACATTTGTATTTTCTTCCACGAATTTAGTCTTACAATCTTTAGGACTCTGGTTGCTGGCCGTACCTCGTGTATCAATGAAGTACTTTGCCACATGATGCCACTCTAATAATTTTGCACTTGGCATTGCGTTTACGTCTGCGCAAGCAAACTTGGCAATTTGCCATGTTGGTGGATGTGGATGTGGCGTAAAAACACATCTAAAACAAATATTTTATTGATATATGTGCGTATATATATATATATATTACTACTTTACCTCATATCACTATGACCGTCGTACCTTGTACTGCCAAAGTAAGCACATTATTGTGAAATAAAACTGCATACATACATATCTCCTCACGGCATACATTGATACATGTTTACGTAGTTAGTGGCACTGTTGGTAGGAGGGGATCCAGGACTTGAAGAAAGGGGGTGCTTTGCGAGCAACAAGGTTGTGAGACCTGTGGCGGTACGTTGGCGGTTAGGGTGGCTGGCTTTCTTTGATTTTTTAACGAAACCTCGAAATGCAATCTGATGTATCTGACAGTAATTTATTTTTTAAAAATTACGCCCATTTTTGAAGGCAAAACATTTTTGAAAGGAATGCCTGCCTGCACATGGTTGGCGTTGTTGTTGTTGTTGTTGTTATTTTTGTTGTTATTGTTGTCGTTGTTGTTGGTGGTGGTGGTGGCGGCGGCGGCGGCGGTGTTAGTGGTGTTGGTGATGTTGGTGGTGTTGTTGGTGGTGGTGGCGGTGTTGGTGGTGGTGTTGTTGTTGTTGATGGTGGTAGTGGGGGTGGTGGGTGATGGCGCTAGGCGTGGCCGTGGCGGTAGCGGTTGCGACGGTGGTAGTGGTGGTTGTATTATTATTATTATTATTATTAGTAGTAGTAGTAGTAGTAGTAGTAGTAGTAGTAGTAGTAGTAGTAGTAGTAGTAATAGTTCTAGTAGTAGTTGTTGTTGTTTTTGTTTTTGTTGTTGTTGTGGTGGTGGTGAGGGTGGTGGTGGTGGTGGTAGTGGTGTGGTGGTGGTGGTG
>NW_014590771.1:0-1056 GCF_000485595.1 Priapulus caudatus | reverse complement strand
TGTACATGTACTCGCCCGAGCGATCAAACATGGCTCATGTTACTGCGGCACGGGTAATTAATGTACAGCTCAACAGATGCTTCACGCAGCACGTAACACAACACGAACATCTGCGCATCGCACTGCAGTCGACTCACTCCACTGTCCGTTATACCAACGCCTTGTTTTCCTCTTGGCCTAGCCGAGAATCACAGGGACCACGAATTCCTTTCGACCCCACTAATTAAGTATTGCACAACCACTGCAAGACTCAAACCTCTGAACTAATCTATTTACTGCTGTCGAACGGTTGAAAATAGATCGGATCATGTCCTTCGGCGCCCTTTCTGCGTTAAAACGAGAAACGCATCCATGGTTTCTACATAAGAACTCACGTACATGCAGTGCTTACGTGTACACATCAGTAACAAGCAAGTGCAGAAAAGACATCATGATCAGCGGTTACTATTACGCCCTCATGCAATCAACGACCTTTACCATTTCGTGATGACGAGTGATAAACTCCATTCTTCCCAGCTTCCAGCCTCCCAACGTCTAGCAGTCTGGCACTGCCCCGTACACCACTCTGCTGTCTCTGTCTATTCGCAGTGCGCTGTCTCCCTACATCCACTCTATCGGGTAATTCTAACCACCTAGCGTCCGGCCGGTCAGTACTCAGCCGTGCGGCGGCGTTTAGCCGGCCACTGTCCACCTTCCTCGAATCCAGCCGATCGCTGCTGTGCCATCCAGTGCCGAGTCTCCACGGGCGAAACATCCCGGATCGCCGGGATGAGTGGGATACGCCCAGCTGCAGCAGGCAGCGGCGGAATCTCACAACGTGTGTTAGCGGAGGAGGAGAGAGATCTCCGCCGGCGCTCCGTGGATTGAGACACGGGAGGGATGTGTAGCGGCGTGTGCGGGATCTTAAAACGTGTGTCGTTGGCGGAGGGAGAAGGGAGATACGGCAGTGCGTGCGAGCGGCGGTATCTTACAACGTGTGTTGGCGGAGGGAGGAGGGAGATCTCTGCTGGCGCTCGGCGGGCTGAGACGCGGGAGAGATGTGTGTAGCGGCGTGTG
>NW_014590770.1:0-1056 GCF_000485595.1 Priapulus caudatus | reverse complement strand
AAGAAGAAGAAGAAGAAGAAGAAGAAGAAGAAGAAGAAGAAGAAGAAGAAGAAGAAGAAGAAGAAGAAGAAGAAGAAGAAGAAGAAGAAGGGCAATTCCACGCTAGAGGGACTAGCTAAGTAAAATCTAAATTCAATAGTTCATGACAAAAGATGTTTGCAACTGCAAGAAAACTCATTTAAGTTATTTGAAAACAACTTTTTACTGACATGGCAGTGTTGATTTTTCGAATTTTACCATAATTCATTTAAATGTGAAAATTTTCTAATTTTTACTACAAAATTTGTAGTAGGTCTCAGGGGAGAGATAGTGATCCGTTAGATGGCGCATTATTAGTACAAATAAGTTGTGGATATAGAAATCAGTTAACCCTAACCCTAACCCTAATCGTAACCCTAACCCTACCCTTAATTCTAAAATAAAACAAAATTAGACAAAAATAAAAAAAATAAATAAAAGACAAAATTAGCCAATCACAGCCGTCCCCTAGCGGATCACTATCTCTCCCCTGTGCAAAATTTCAAATTTTGTGCCTAGAGTGATCATCTCATATTCTAGCTACAATTCATCAATGGAAAAGTAAAATATGCCAAAGCAATCTTTAGTTTAACCAAAATCAATGCCTATTATTTAGAAAGGTTGCTTTCAAACACATGAAAGAAAAATTACTGGAGTAGTGAAGCATGGTAATTTAGTGTCATGTCAGTCACGAAAAGTTATAATGTTCTCCAAATCTGACCTACACCTTTATCATTTTTGAAGATACTCATGAATGATTGTCTTAGTAATTACCATAAGCTACCAGAATGAATAAATAACGGCTTTAACTCTGATCAGGACAGTACACAGTATGCTACTGAAAACGGTCACGTCAGTCACAGTGTCACGTCAGTCACACATTGTTTTTATTTTTATCTAGGATCTTAAAGTTAAGACACATCTGCCAAACTTTGCCTTAACGTTAAGCGACCGAAGAAGAAGAAGAAGAGAAAGAAAACGACGACGACAATGACGACGATGATGATAAGGAGGAGAAGGAGGGGGAGGAGAAAGATC
>NW_014590769.1:0-1056 GCF_000485595.1 Priapulus caudatus | reverse complement strand
CCACCCTCCCCCCCGCTCGGATCGCTTGCTCCCTCGCCTGTCGCTTCGCCGCCCAGAGCAGGGCGTGACAGCGGGAGGCCAGGGAGTCCGGACCCCCCTTGCCGCGCGAGAAGAAACGCAACTGAGCCTGGGGTCGAATTTAAAAACATTTAGACCCCAGACCCCCCTTCCCGTGCGCTCGCCAACTTTGGGCTTACGTCTAGACCACACGCTGGTACAGAATCCTGTACACGCCCTGCCCGCGAGCAAAATGCGAACATGAAAAACGGAACCCCCCCTAACATAAAGCTGGCTACGGGCCTCCGAGAAAACTACGAGAGTGCTGACGATGTTCCTACGATACTCGCCGAAACGCGCCATTAGACCCGCGTTAGCGCCATCTGGCGGTGGCCGTGTTTTGCCAATGTCTGAAATCTTACGACGCTAAACCCTAGTGTTTATTCTCTGGAGAAGAAACTCGAACTCGGACAACTCGAAAACTCGGAAACTCAAAAAGTCGGATATCGTTTCAGGTCTTCCATACTAGAGACTAGTAGAGTGTATCAATGTGTGTAGATATTTTGTGATTATCTAGTCGACAGGTGGCGCTAAAATAATCGCCATCGTAATTTCTCGAACAACCTCCCCAACGAAATTTTCAAATTTCAAAAAGGACTGTAAGGAAGTATACAAAATTAAATATTACAGGTATTTATGATTGATATGTTTGATTGAGAACAAATAGATTGGTATTCCGCTATTATTATAGTAGAATGTATGATTTGATAGTCGCAATGACAAGTTACATTCTTGCTTTGTCGTAGAGCCTAGTCCGTCGGGCCCAAGGATAGAGAACATGGGTCCCAATAAAACCAATGGGCCTAACCCTAACCTATTCTATTGATATAATACTATATTTATATTGATGTACATGACATTGCTTTTATTGGGACCCATGTTCTCTATTCTTGAACCGTCCGTTGGACCACAGGCACTTGCCACTTGGGCCGTTTCAATAATAAAATGATTGTTAATAGGTAGGCACAACTTATCAGTACTAGACCTACCACACTGGTA
>NW_014590768.1:0-1056 GCF_000485595.1 Priapulus caudatus | reverse complement strand
ACACGCACGCACGCACACACGCAAGCAAGCACGCACGCACGTACGCACACGCGCACGCACGCACGCACGCGCGCACGCACACACACACACACACACACACACACACACACACACACATACACACGCACACACGCTCGGCTGTGAATTCTAACGCGATGATATAAGTGCTGACTTATGCAGCTGTACACGTGAAGGGATTTAGTTCAAAATAAACCAACATCGCGTACAAATAAACAGTTCCACCGCAATACCCACAGCATCGGCGCAAACCGCGTGTACTCGGCGAACCGAACAGATAGCGGAGGTCTGTATCCTGGTACAGTTGAGCTTCACACGTGGCTAATGCATGGTTAATAGTATTCTGATAAGGCACTTACACGTACGCGAGGGAACATGGGCCCACGGCCCGGTATAATATTTATTGCCCCGGCAATCTAGACGCAATTACGAGTGCATATGATCCTTTTTATCGTTTCAAACTGGTAGAATATTAGCGCAAAGAATCGGTTAATGCTATCAGCATGATCCTCCACTATCGAAGGTTTACGGTGATATTACCTAGTCAGAGAGATAACAGCGCAACCATCACAAAGAAATCTCTACATATCATTCATAAATCCGCGTTATTGTATTTCTATATTTCGCCTCAGTTCGCAACCGCGCCAGTTCATTGCAATGTCGCTCCGCATATTCAGTTCAATGGTTACACTGGCTTATGCTCGATATGGAGGCGGCGGTTAATCCTCGCAGAGGTTTCTCCCCCCCAATTTCGACGTCTATAAGTGATGGATATACGAGGAGAATTGATTACGCAGGCCTACGCCACCGGGAGAGGAACCGCGCTGTACGTTCACCTGAATTATGGTCGCATCGACAAGGTAGAGAGAGAGGGAGAGAGAGCGCGAGTGAGAGAAATAGAGAGAGTGATATAAAGAGAAAGAGAGAGAGAGAGAAGGAGAAAGAGAGAGGAGAGAGAAAGAAGAGAGAGAGAGCGCGCGCGAGAGAGAGAGAGAAGCGAGAGAAAGAAGAGAGAGGCGAGAGAAGAGAGAGAGAGAG
>NW_014590767.1:0-1057 GCF_000485595.1 Priapulus caudatus | reverse complement strand
GTCTAGAGAAAAGAAACGGTATTAAGAGAACGGCCATGGTTAGATTGAACAAAATAACAATATGTTTGTGTAAATGGTAGATCGATACGACACATCGGGTATGGCTGAAGGGCGTTACCAAGCAGGCTCGAACGAGTCCGTGCTTGAAAACAAACTGGGCATCAGTAGTGCTGACAAAATGGAGTTCGTTGAGTATGAGGCCCTGCTATCCCTGCAAACCCAGTTAGTTGATGAGATCGCCGTGGATCAACCCATCACGATTGAATTGCTGTTAGATTGGCACACGCGGTGGTTGGGGGATATTTACGCCTGGGCTGGTAATTACCGTTCTGTGAACATGGCAAAAGGTGATTTTCACTTTTGCCGTTGCGCATTTAGTGCATGGGTTGATGAAGGAATTTGAAACTAAAGTTTTAGCAAATTACACACCCTGAGACCTCAGCATAACTCACCGAACATCGTATAATTTGTTAAAATAAGATATGCAAAAGCCATTCACAACTCAATCGACCTTATTTGTCAGCGCATCGGATATCGATCACCCAATACTTCGCAGTCTAGACGACACCGAAGCGCTATTAGATTGGTCGCAGATAGAACATCTGCTGTCATCAATCTATTCCTCAAAGACGGGCCGTCCCAGTTATCCACTACTGACGCTATTTCGAAGTCTACTGCTTGGCATTTGGTATCAGCTTTCGGACGTGCAACTAGCGCAATGCCTGTATCGCGATCTATTGTTCCGCAAGTTTTGCCGTCTTGAATTGGGTGGTGATGTGCCAGAAGCCTCAACGCTGGGTCGTTTTCGCACGCAGCTCGTAGAGCAGGATTTATGGGATCGGTTATTGGCTGAGATTAACAGTCAGCTAGAAGCTAAGAACATTATTATGACCAAAGGGCGCATCAACATCATTGATGCCACACCAGTTGAAGCCGCACAGTCAGGCCCAGGAAATGGCGTAGACGGTCTACCGACACGTGATTCTGATGCCGGCTGGCATGTAAAGAACGATAGTCGTGGTAATAAGAAATCCATTTATGGGTTCTCCGTTCATAC
>NW_014590766.1:0-1057 GCF_000485595.1 Priapulus caudatus | reverse complement strand
CTCGTGGCAGGTTTAGTAGGGAGGCTAAAGGAGAGTGCGGTTAATTGGTCGGTAATTCTGCGCGTAATTTATCTCGATCATACCACCATGTATCTGCCGTAATAGCATCTATGACTTGGCCTAAGCGAGGCAAATAGATATCGGGGTCGTTAAGATCCAGCTTTGTCATCCAAAAAGTCATTTGATCTTGACTGGAGACATTACTATGACGTTCGGCAACTTTAGCGATCATGTTCATGGTAAGGAACATGATGCTATCGCGCTTTTCTCCTTCCAAACGTAAGTCGGCAATGTAGTGTGCAGCAACAGCCGCTACGGCGGCGCCATCCGCTTTTGCAGGCGTGTCATCAATTAAGTTATTGAGCATTAGAATCGTTAGCTCGGGGTCTATAGGGTACGTTACGGCTAACCATAGGCCATTACCCAATGCAACGATAGAACTTGGCTGTTCGGTACGATATAACAGATCACAGCTACGGACCGCATCTTCCCATTGTTGATTGCTCATATAGATATTAAACGATTCTTTTGCCATGCCCCAAGCGGCCTCAGCCATACCTGGCTTGGCAATATCGAGCATAATCTCGCTAATGTCGTATTGCAGGTTAGCACGCTCTAAGGGGGCAGTGTCCGGAGTCAGTTGCATCAATTGTTGTTGCTTTTTTGCTAACTCGTCAATAAGAAATGCTTTGCTTTCATCTGGCGCGGTAAATTCTAGCTTGGTAGGGGATTCGCTCATAGAGGTGTTCTCGGATTAATATTTAATAACATTTGGCGTCACAATTTCCAGATGTACGGGTCATTAAGGAAAAGTAAGTTAGCCTATAAGCTTGACTATAGCAGATTACATAATCCACTAGGAAAATGGTTATTATCTCATTTTTAAGGGCTAATATGTCGTCTTGCGCAACGGTCTCAGCTTCGGATAAGTGGCAATGAGTAGGCTGAGTATGTAGAGATTCTTTAAGTTATGGGTTTTACATTCTTACAAGTGGAGTACCTGTGTGGTGTTGCCAGCAGGTAAAGTGAGTGTGATTTTGCTGTCGAGTTCGTTCAT
>NW_014590765.1:0-1057 GCF_000485595.1 Priapulus caudatus | reverse complement strand
ATACGGTAGTACATATTACGTTGTACATAGTAGATAGTACGTAGTACATAGTACGTAGTACATAGTACGTAGTACATAGTACGTAGTACATAGCACGTAGTACATAGTACGTAGTACGTAGTACGTAGTACGTAGTACGTAGCACGTAGTACATAGTACGCAGTACATAGTACGTAGTACATAGTACGAGGTACATAGTACGTAGTACATAGTACATAGTACATAGTACATAGTGCACAGTACATAGTGCATAGTACGTAGTACATAGTACATAGTACATACTACGTACTACATAGTACGTAGTACATAGTACGTAGTACATAGTACGTAGTACGTAGTACATAGTACGTAGTACATAGTACGTAGTACATAGTACGTAGTACGTAGTACGTAATACGTAGTACATAGTACATAGTGCACAGTACATAGTGCATAGTACGTAGTACATAGTACATAGTACGTAGTACGTAGTACATAGTACGTAGTACGTAGTACATAGTACGTAGTACATAGTACGTAGTACATAGTACAAAGTACATAGAACGTATTAAGTAGTACGTAGTACATAGTACGTAGTACATGTACATAGTACATAGTACATAGTACGTATTACACAGTACGTAGTACATAGTACGTAGTACGTAGCACGTAGCACGTAGCACGTAGCACCTAGCACGTAGCACCTAGTACATAGTACATAGTGCATAGTACGTAGTGCATAGTACGTAGTACATAGTACGTAGTACGTAGTACATAGTACGTATTACGTAGTACATAGTACATAGTACATAGCACATATTAAATAATACGTAGTACGTAGTACATAGTATAAATTGCATAGTGCATAGTGCATAGTACATAGTACGTAGTTCATACTACATAGTACGTAGTATATAGTACGTACTACATAGTACGTAGTACATAGTACATAGTACATGTACATAGTATATAGTACATAGTGCATAGTTATGTACTACGTGTACTATGTACATAGTACATAGTACATAGTTTACGTAGTACGCAGTACATATACATAGTACATAGTACGTAGTACATA
>NW_014590764.1:0-1057 GCF_000485595.1 Priapulus caudatus | reverse complement strand
AGAGAGAGAGAGAGAGAGCGAGAGAGAGAGCGCCACCTACGCAATACATTAGCGCTGTAACGAAAGGATTGCTGCTTTCTATTGCAAACGGTTGGATACAGAAAGAGAAATAATTCGAAAGCGAGAGAGACCGCGAGAGCAAGATAGCGAAAGAGGCGGAGAAGGAGAGAGAGAGAGGGGGAGAGAACGAGAGAGAGAGAGAGAGTATGATGGCCATCGCACACTTATCGTCACGCGTGTACACATCGCGAATCTCGGTCGATTTGACAGACGCGTGCGCTTGTTGTGTTGGCGCTTTGCTTTCGCGCGACTTGTGGTAGTGTGTATCTGGAGGGGTACCAGGGTCGACGTGTCTAGGCCTTAATAACTTAATCTGATGGGATTTGTAATGTCAAGCATGTGTTTTGGGATAAGTGCACATGTCGTTATATACATGCGGCCATCTAGTTGACTTTGGCTAGCTTCGACTCATCGCCGGTTGTCGGTCTCACCGTCGTCGGCATCTGCATCTATTCATCTTCATTTCATCGCGTCGTATCTTCATTATCTTTCTTCGTTTCTCGTCGGGTCGTCGCCTCTTCTCCTCGTCTTGTCAGTCACATCATCTCGTCATGTCTTCTGTCTTTTGATACTTTCATATCTATTCATCTATCATTCTCTCATATTTTATTATTTATTTGTTCGTTATTATTTTATTTTCATTTTTGATTATCGTGAGATGTCTTATGCCTTAGGGGCTTCCCGCCTTCTACTTGGAGTTGTGGGCGTTGGCGTGTGGTGTCGTCGAGGCTTTCCGAATATATTACTACTTGAGAAAGTTCATTATTGCGGCAGTAACGCAGCTTTTCAGGTGACGTGACTGACGCACTAGTTTAGGTTGATGTGTGATGTTATTGCCTTGTCTCTTCGGCTCTTCCTTTCTCTTTTTTTGTATCCTATTTTTTCCTTTTTTTTTTTTCTTCTCTCTCTTCTCTTTATCTTCCTTTCTCTCTCACTCGCTTTCTCTCTTCTTTTTTCTTTTTCGTTTTTCTTATTTCCCCCTCTCTCGCGCGCGCTT
>NW_014590763.1:0-1057 GCF_000485595.1 Priapulus caudatus | reverse complement strand
AGGCTAATATATACGCGCGGCTATGGCCCGTAGGATAGTGTACTAAGTCTAATATCTCGTAAAGGATTTGAGTTACATTTCTAAAATTTTAGAAACATATAAACACATCTCTCAGCTATGGTCTCTGTAAATTTTGAGTTTATTGAAGCACGAATAGTTTAATAAATTACCAAAAATATACGCACGGTATCGTCATAGGATAATATATATACGCGCGGCTATGGCCCGTAGGACAGTGTACTAACTCTAATATCTTGCGAACAATTTCAGTTACATTTTCTAAAATTCTAGATACATATAAACACATGTCTTAGTTATGGCCTCTGTGAATTTTGAGTTTGTTAAAGCACGAAGTTTAATTAATTACCAAAAATATACGTACGGTATCGCTCATAGGCTAATATATATACGCACGGCAATGACCCGTAATATAGTGTACTAACTCTAATATCTCGAGAAGGATTTGAGTTACATTTCTAAAATTCTAGATACCTATAGACACATGTCTTACCTATACTCTCTGTGAATATTGACGCACGATTAGTCAATATATTAGCAAATATATGCGCGCGGAAGTGAATTACAGATGATTAAATGTTCGAACCACCCGACTCCGAACCCCCTACCACGCCCGCATGTACTGTGTGAACTGGTGCATTGTACAGCTGGTACATGTATTGGCATTGTATACAGGCGGGCGTGGTAGGGGGGTTCAGAGTCAGGTGGTTCGAACATTTAATCATCTGTAATTCACTTCTAAGGAATATCTGCATTGGGCACCCCCTCTAATAGTACTGCCATAAGCTACAACTGTGCCAAGTTTGAGAATTTTGTCACTCCTGTAACGATTCGGCCCATATTTTGCACTACGGAACCTGACTACTTGTGTGTTGCTGAGTAATTCCGAGTTGACGATCAGCGCCGCTAGCGGCAGGTGCGCGCATAGCCGGTGTCTCATTGTAGAATAAGCTCTTCTAAACGCATAGCCTGCAGTTGTTGCACACTGCAGATTCTGTGTACAGTAAGTTATGATGCAGATTCTGTTTCTGAAGAAGAA
>NW_014590762.1:0-1058 GCF_000485595.1 Priapulus caudatus | reverse complement strand
TAGTGAGAGAGAGAGAGAGAGAGAGAGAGATAGATATAACACTATACATTCCTCTATCTAGTATAATCGGGAAGAATCAACCCATCTCGAATACGGTCTGATGTTACGAGAGCTATCTGCATGAATGGCGCCTAGCTTGGTCTGCATTGATGTCTATGTATATCGATATCTCTGCATGCTTTGATCGTGAGAGCGAACTGCTGTGCGTCAAAGCCAAGAGAAATACTTTCTCGACAACTATACAGTGAGAGAACGCCTCGAGCGTTAGAGGAGTTGGCAGGAATACATGGTCGCTCGCTCGGTGACAGATCCTCAGGCTAGTCTGGGGCTCATACACGACATATCAATTAGGAGCTGACTAGCTGCACGCACGCATCTGTTGACGGAAGGCGACGGTGTCAGACTACGATAAAAGCAGTGCATCTTTAACCTGACTAGTGGCGCCCCCACGTTCAACGTCGTCGTAATAACGCGTACTGAGTGTGTAAATTGAACTTTTTACATTCGAACATTTTGCTATGAAGGAAGAAAACGTACACAAGATAAAGAAATAACGCAAATAAAAGAAAGACGCATTAATTTAGGAATGTGTAATGAAAACTTTTATATACAAAATGGACATAGAAAATTGTACACGTACATAGATAGTAGATAATTCCCCGTGTAAACATAATACCAAACATTTATGAATATCACCAAGATATCGTATCTATCCCAATCTCATATATATATTTATATATGTACACTACAGTACTATTCTATAGCTTAGACGTAGAGGGCAGTGAATGTGTCAGGCACGTCCTAGTTATTTGGCGTGCTTGTTTCGAGCGTTGTGATGTTCATGCGGTCACTGTTTATTGCTGGATCGATTGCTGTAATAGAGGTATCATATATACCTCAACCACTGAGGGGAGAAAGGGAGAGAACGTAAAAGAGAAAAGAGAGAGGGACGAGAACGATATATATATAAATATATGTATAAATAAATATATATATATATATATATATATATATATATAGAGAGAGAGAGAGAGAGAGAGAGAGAGAGAGAGAGAGAC
>NW_014590761.1:0-1058 GCF_000485595.1 Priapulus caudatus | reverse complement strand
GGGGTTAGGGAGGCAGGCAGGCAGGCAGGGAGGTAGGGGGTTAGGGAGGCAGGCAGGCAGGCAGCGAGGTAGGGAAGGAGGCAGACAGGCAGGCAGGCAGACAGACAGGCAGGGAGGCAGGCAGGCAGGCAGACAGACAGACAGGCAGGGAGGCAGGCGGACAGGCGGACAGGCAGGGACGCGGGAACGCCAGCCGTATCCATGACGGCCATTGGTAATTTAATTTGCTTAAAAACTGCAAATACTGCTTTCATCCATAAAAGCTTTCGAATGACGTGAATCTATGACGCAATTCGCGCGATCCCTCGTTGATCTCTGACGGGCCCATAATGCATTTTTGTGCTGATAAATTGAATTGTTTTTAAGTTTTTTTCTCGTATTGCATTCATACATTAATCGTTCTCTATGCTCTCTGAGTATGATGTTAACGTTATCGCGTCCAGCTTTCCACCGCTGAACAACAATACACTCTCGAATCACAAAACACATTTACGGCAAGTGGAAATGTAAACCTGTCTATATATTGGAGCTTTCCGGCAGCAGAAGAAACGGGAAGAGTAAGACGTGTGTTTGTGTACCTGCATGCGTGTACGTGTGCGCGTGCGTGCGTGTGCGCGCGTGTGTGTGTATGTATACGTGGACATGAATGTGAGCGTCATTTGTTTGTTTGCATGCGTGCGTGCGTACACGCGTGCGTGCGTGTGTGCGCGCGTACGTGTTCGGGCGTATGTGTGGGTGTGTATACGTGCGCACGCTCGTCCGCATGCATGTATAGAGTTCAGCTACGAGGAGTTAGAAGAGAACTCGTATAAGATTACTCGGCGAGTATATATACCTGAAGGACTCACAGCATAATGCTGCAATTTTTTTCCTAATTAGTTCCCCAGCCTCAGTACCATGAGCCGTAATCCGACACACACACACACACACACGCACGCACCCACCACGCACGCACGCACGCACGCACGCACACGCACACGCACGCACGCACGCGCGCGCGCACGCACACACACACACACGCAACACACACACACACACACACACACACAAACACACAG
>NW_014590760.1:0-1058 GCF_000485595.1 Priapulus caudatus | reverse complement strand
TGCGTGCGTGCGCGCGCGTGCGTGCGTGTGTGTGTAGTGCGTGTGAACGCGGGCCGCAGCTGCAGTGCGGCTCTGTTCTCTCTCTCGCTCACCTCAATAAATATATAGGTCGTAAAATATGACATCCGACACCGTCTCTGTTATGTCTCTTTAATTAGCGTAATTTATTTTCCGTTCGCGCCTATTATGATCGTAATTGCTGTGCAGGCTGTAGCTGACTGCACAGTCACGCGTTGACGGGCTGGGTTCCTGCCCTATTTCCACTATACTGGTCTCTGTTATATAGGTAGGGCCTCCTAAAAACCTTCTCCTGCGCTATCTATAACTGAGAACAACGCTATGATAGTGGTGCAGGAGCCCAGACTGAGACGAAGCTTGCTTTTGTCGTATTCACACGGTCTAATCTATCGAGTATTAACAATTATTAATTTTGTAATTCGTTGTAAATCTTCCCGCGACTTCAAAGTCGTCTGCGGTCGCGCTATGGTAACCGGTAGTGACGCGTGGCGCCATTTTCTGGGAGTGAGCGTGAGCCAATTCCCTATTCTGGATGACCTCTCACTGGGCCCGTATCTCCTGTCGCGGGGGCATCTGCCGACCGTGGCAGGAGATACGGGCCCAGTGAGAGTAACTGCTGAGTATTACCTCAAAATAACGCATTTATCGTTCGTCATGTGTTATGTCATCTGTCATGTATTTACTATGGAGGCAATGAACAGGTGTAGTGTAGCTAATGCACGCCTTGTACTGTCACACGCATGGGTGCCCCTACATATCAGCTACGTGCACGGGTGCATGTATGTAATGGCTATTCTATATATATACCCATTAATAGAAGGTTTAGAGGATTCCCTGGAGAGATTACCCTATTATATGCAACATGTTATTTCTTGTAATATTGTCTCTTTCTTTCTCTCTCTATCTCTCGCTCTCTCTATATATATATATACATATATATATATTATTTTTTTTTTTATATGTATTCTCGGGCGCCTGTGGTGCCAGGTTTTAACGTGGACCCTTATGGTAATTTTTGACCCCGCTCTAATGAGATGAAA
>NW_014590759.1:0-1058 GCF_000485595.1 Priapulus caudatus | reverse complement strand
CCCGCACAGTTTCTAAGACACGATCGGTCCTTGCTTTAACCGGGGGCTTGAGCATGCCGATAATAGGGTAGTGTGTCTGCAGACAACATCGGCAAACAAGTCCCACTCTAATCTATATATAACAAACTAATGTTATATGCAATGATATCATAATATGTTGTTATAGATAGGTCAGCTATGCGGTCAGTCAGGGAAGCTGCACACCACGTGACGACACCACGTGATAGCTCAGGAATCGATACACGACTCGGTCGTTCTCTCATCCGACTTCTGCGATCGATGATTTCTGCCCCCCCCCCATGACGTGTAACCTCTGCGACCTTTGACCTCATACTCCCGCGACCTCTGACCCCCTTCTCTCCTGGTCGTCTTCTTCTAGTAGTGCGGCGAGGGTGAAGGCTGCTGATTCTTGTTGAGACCGTTCTCAATGAGGATGTACTGGTTGACGAGACGGGAAACTTCTTGTGCCTGGTCGGTGAGCATGCGCACTACCTTCTGTACCATCAAGTTTCCGCACTTCAGGTCGAGGAACTGTTCTCCCTGTTCACTGCGCAGCGTGCGCGTGGAAATGACCTCCGTGAAGGGATACTGTCGCAGCGTCTCCTGTAAGAGAGGAAGATATAAAAAAGAGGAAGAGATGGAGACGGGGAAAGGGGGAGGGATGCCTGCCCTGTTCGCTGCGCAGCGTAGAACAAACCCCTGTTAAAGGGTACTGTCGCAGCATCTCCTGTAATAGAGGAAGACATGAAAGAGAGGAAGATATGAAAGAGAGGAAGAGATGTAGAAGGGAAGAGAGGGAGAAGGGGAGAGGGGGAGGGATGCCTGCCCTGTTCGCTGCGCAGCGTAGAGAGAACCCCTGTAAAGGGGTACTGTCGCAGCATCTCCTGTAAGAGAGGAAGATATGAAAGAGAGGAAGAGATGTAGAAGGAAAGAGAGGGAGAAGGGGAGAGGGGGAGGGATGCCTGCCTTGTTCGCTGCGGAGCGTAGGACAAACCCCTGTTAAGGGGTACTGTGCAGCGTCTCCTGTAAGAGAGGAAGATATGAAAGAGAGGAAGAGA
>NW_014590758.1:0-1058 GCF_000485595.1 Priapulus caudatus | reverse complement strand
GAGTAGGTGTCTTGCATTCGCTGGGGATCTAAGTAAATATGTAGTTTCTTCCATTGCGTTATAGTCTTCTAAAGACATCATCACAACGGGAGCTTCATTTTTACGAGTTATAATAATTGGCGCGTGATCATTACAAACATGCGCCATTGTGTTTGCTAAATTTGCTCTAGCTGCGGTGTAGCTAATTGCATCCATATTGAACTCCAATGCGTTCATGTACGTTTATTTGTACATGGTAACTCAAAGGTACATACCAAGGCAATTAAGTCGGACAAAAAGTAGTTGCGGCGTTATGCAATCAAAGCCAAATCCTTTGAATACCGGAAGAGTAGAAAGTTAAGATGCGGTGTTGCGCCTATGGCAGAACGTGTGGATCAATTCAGTTTTTCCGGTGGCTGCCTCTTAAAATTCTAAAATTGACATAACAGTAAATAAAAGATACGGTCTGGTCAGTCTAGTTTGTTTTTAAAAGGTTGATTTATGAACAGTAACAATATTTGGCAACTTCAGGATGCTAAGAGTAAATTTAGCCAGCTTGTTGAGAGCGCTATGCATCATGGAGCCACAGTTTGTAACAAAACATGGAAATAATGCTGTCGTTATTCTCTCTTTCGAAGAATACAACAAAATGATAAAGCCGAAACAAGATTTAATTTCATTTTTTAGATCTTCCCCATTTTTTGATTTTGAGCTTGATATAGATAGAAATAAAGATACTCCTAGAGATATTGAGCTATGAAGTACCTTTTAGATACTTGTGTTATCTCAGAGCTTATAAAAAAACACCGAACAAGAATGTATTGCTATGGTTACAAAACCAAAATGAGGCTGATTTATACCTTAGTGTTCTAACTTTTGGTGAAATACAAAAAGGCATTGAAAAATCACCCGATAAAATAGAAAAAAGAAATTGCATGCTTGGCTAGAGGAAGACTTGAAGCAACGATTTGAAGGGAAAATTATACCTATTGATTTAAAGGTAGCGATAAAATGGGGAGAAGTTCAAGGAGTCACAGAAAAAAAAGGGCAAGCAATGCCAAGCATAGATGGGCTTATTG
>NW_014590757.1:0-1058 GCF_000485595.1 Priapulus caudatus | reverse complement strand
TGTGTGCGTGTGTGCGTGTGCGTGTGTGTGTACGTGTGCGAGTGCGTGTGCGTGTGCGTGTGCGCTTGCGCGCGCGTGTGTGTGTGTCATTTGAGGATGAGCTGCATTGACCGTATTACTCGAACAAAGCTTTATTGCTGCTCGCTATTAAGAAGGCTACAGGGCAGTACATGTGTCTTATATATTTTAGGTTTGGGTAAAAATTAACCATTGCCTAGAGTGCGACTGGCTAGGATAGGGCCTAAACGTAAATAGGTGGCACCTGAATAAGACATTTTGTTGTCGATGTATTCAGTATATACTTCGTGCATGGATCCTCAACCATATCCTTGATAACACCGTTAACCACAATCATAACCTTATAACCCCGTAATACCATATCACATGTATTCATATAACCACATAACCATAACTATTTGCATAACTCCACACCTAACCCGGCGCTGCCTATAAACAATATTCTGATGTTTTGATACATTCAGCAATAGTAGGTCCTTTTCTGCGGGCTCCACAGAAGAGCCAGTATCACTGGGTTAGGCGGATCAAGGGTGCACTGAGCTCAAGTGTAGCCTGATGTATTCGAGCCTTCAGATGTTAGAGAGAGATAGTTACTCAGAGGAGGATAACAATACGTTATGAGTAAATAGCAAGCTAGCATTGTTGAAATTAATAACATGACATTCCTCTGCATAGTCATCGCAAAATATGACTCATCTGAAGAGATATTGCGCATATGCTAACACACTAACGTAGCCAGATTGTGTACTGACTGGTCTATGGAGCGGGAATCTTACATGTAAGCTCTTCTTCGTATGTCTTAAGTGCGGTCTACTGATGGAATGTTATGCTATAAATCTATGCTAGGATGACCCCTCTTCATTTTAAAAGTATAATCTTTGCAAAATATTATTTTCTCGGCAGATATTGCGCATGCGCGATTCCTGTTTCAGGCGTGCAGTACGGACTAAAGAAAAATGCATAATATATCTTGCTTGGAGAGAGAGAGAGAGAGAGAGAGAGAGAGAGAGAGAGAGAGAGAGAGAGAGAGAGAGAGAGAG
>NW_014590756.1:0-1059 GCF_000485595.1 Priapulus caudatus | reverse complement strand
TATTTGAACCTACAACTTGAAAAACAGTTTAACTTACAAGGCAAACTCAATACATGGAAAAAGTGGTATCATGGACGACCAATAATGATCACCGAAAATAGCTATCGAACAGGCTTGTTTAATGGAGATGTTGGCATTACCTTAGTCGATACCGGTGGGCAGGCGAAAGTTTGGTTTCAGACAAAAGAGGGTGAGAAAGCCTTTTCTCCTGTGCGTTTGCCGCAACATGAAACGGCATGGGTAATGACGATTCATAAAAGCCAAGGTTCAGAATTTGACCGTGTGCTGATGATTTTACCAACGGAGGATACACTGGTGTTAACGCGGCCGTTAATTTATACAGGAATTACACGCGCAAAATTGCAGGTAGAGGTCGTCTCGAATATTAATATGCTTGAGCTAGGCATACAAAGAAAGGCGTTCGAAGCAACCCAAATACAAAAGGTGTTAGGTGAAAGTTAATCAGGTTTTGCTGAGCTTTATCCCATAGTCGTTATTTACTCGCCGCATTGCTTGGATATTCGTGTTTATTATTGTAGTTTGTTCTTTTCTCTTGTAGCAGTTAGGTTTTCGGATTAAATAGGATGCGTAATAGAAGCTAAGTTTTGCATTTTATTTACCTCTGAGTTCATGGTCTCTTTGTAGACCGTCACTTCGTTGCGAGTTTATCAAGCAGTAGTCTATATTTATTTTGTACAAAAACTAGCGTACAATGCACAACTAGGCTTTAATTATAAAAAAACGGAAAAGGCTAGCACATGTTCGAATTTATCACAGCAGGGGGATTTTTGATGATCCCTATTATCCTGATATCTATCTTGGCAATGGCGATTATCGCGGCGTTATTTATTAATCTTGGGGCTAAAAGAGTTATCCCAGAGGGAACCACTAACGCTGCGCGTAAATTGGCTTTGTCTGGGCGTGAACACCGGCACAAATAAATAAATTGAGGGATAGCTCCTTATTGGGACGGGTATTGGCAACAGGACTTGAAAATGCTCAATTACCGCGTCATGTGTTAAAGGAGAGTATCGAAGAAACGGGGCGGCACGTTATTCA
>NW_014590755.1:0-1059 GCF_000485595.1 Priapulus caudatus | reverse complement strand
AAGTGGCTGCTGCTTCTATCTCTAATTTTATTTTTAGTTTTTGGGTTCATTTTTATATCAGGAAGTTTTCAATTCGTCCGTGTGGGCGTATCGGTCCTTGCGCTGCGGAAGCGAAGGATGCGCTATGAGTGCTAAAGCTCAGTGCGTGGCTAGCGTCTGTGGGCAGATGGATGTTGCTATCCCCCGCCGGCGCTGGAACAGGACGGCACGTGATACGTTGCACGCTTGGACGATTCAAAAAAGCGTTAACGCTCAACGTAATGAACCCTCAACTCCAGACACCGCCACACCACTAGCCTTTCACAATTATATATGGCCTGTCGCCCGCGAGCTATATCATCCATCCAGCAGTGTGTATCCACAAACAATTAATCTACTGGTGGGCGACAGATATGTACATGATGCAACACCCGCTACCCTAACCCTACATGTCCCTAATCCTAATCCTCACCCTTAACCCTAACCGACATCACCTTAATCCTCAAGCCTACACCTGAATACCTAACCCTACCCCTAACCCTAACCCTAACCTTAACCCTATCTGACCCTAAACCCTATCCTAACACGTATTCTACACTTATTCCGTCACCTGCCCTCACTGCCCGGGTTATTGCATTACCTGGGCAGATGCCAGATGACTCTGCGCCGCTCTCTATTTACGATGCAACGCGCGTGCGAGGCAAACACAAATAATAAGATATTGATTCATTAACAAACCGTAATTAGCGATGAGGCACCGTCCTATTATGATTGATGTCTGACAGCGGCAGGCATTAATCAATCTATTCATTATTTAATTAAATCTGTTAACTGGTTGTTGTTATTTTGTCCGCGTTGACAGCTACACGAGATAAGTAATAGTGCTTCAACGGAGTGGACGGAACCACATTAAAACAGTTCTCCTTGATGCGGGACACGAGTGTGCGATCGCAAACAATACTCTTGAAAAAAAATCGCAAAATCGGCGCATGACGAGTCACTAATACCACAAAAAGTCTTATATTATATATATATATATATATATATATATATATATATATATATATATATATATATATA
>NW_014590753.1:0-1059 GCF_000485595.1 Priapulus caudatus | reverse complement strand
GGCACCATCACACTGTCCGTGCCTGACCTTCTGGTGAGTAACGCGCGGTCGTCGGTCTTCAGAAATGCATCCTCGCAAATGCATCCTCGCGAATGCATCCTCGTGAATGCATCATCGCGAATGCATCTTCGCGAATGCATCCTCGCGAATGCATCCTCAGAAATGCATCCTCGCAAATGCATCCTCGCAAATGCATCCTCGTAAACCAAATCATGTAATTGTATGAAAAAATTGTGTTTCATTGAATATCATTGATCAATATCATATATTATCAATTTAAATCGATTTGTATTTGTACGTAGTTTGAAAGCGTAGTTGTTTGCGGGTGCTTTTACTGGGGGATGCATTTCTGAGGATGCATTCGCGAGGATGCATTCGCGATGATGCATCCGCGAGGATGCATTCGCGAGGATGCATTCGCGAGGATGCATTCACTGGGATGCATTCGCAAGGATGCATTCACAAGGATGCATTCGCGAGGATGCGTTTGCGAGGATGCATTGCAGACACGTGACCGTCGTCATCTCTCCGCAGGTATGGCCTCGAGCAGACCGGACAGGCAAGCGTGGACTTCGACGCCGGCAACTTCAACACGCAGATCGTGCGCGTCAACTGCCTCGCCGCCGTCGGCGTGCTACAGGCCTGGCTCATGTGGAACTTCATCACGTTCCACCTGAAGCGTGTGCGCGAGCGCGCCAGCGCGCCACAGTCGTCGTCGGCGGCGGCAGCGGCGATGCGCCAGAAGCGCGGCAGCAAGCGCCGCAAGACAAGGAAGGATGAGAAGAGCAACGAGGAGGAGGTGGATGAGCTACCCGAGGTCGACCAGAACACGCGGGTGAACGCGAAGGAGGCGCAGGACCTGCGTGCGCGCGTCGGCAAGGGCCGCAAGTAGAGAGAGAGAGAGAGAGAGATAGAGAGAGAGAGGAGAGGGCGAGAGAGATAGAGAGAGAGAGAGAGAGAGAGAGAGAGAGAGAGAGAGAGAGAGAGAGAGAGAGAGAGAGAGAGAGAGAGAGAGAGAGAGAGAGAGAGAGAGAGAGAGAGAGAGAGAGAGAGAGAGAG
>NW_014590751.1:0-1059 GCF_000485595.1 Priapulus caudatus | reverse complement strand
GGCTATGCATGATATGTGTATGGCTGCTTTGGCAGGAGATAGAGCAACTGCCGAAACTATTAATGCATCATTGATGACTTTGAATAGCACACTATTCTTAGAATCAAACCCAATTCCTGTAAAATGGGCAATGTATAAGATGGGCTTTGGTAGTGAAGGGATTCGTTTGCCTTTGACGGTTTTTGCGAATGAGTATCATGCTGAGTTATTAGTAGCGATGAACTCGGCGGGTGTGAAGTACTGATGTTTTTAGTGGCTTCGATAAAAATATGGATTGTTTAAGGCTTATTAATATGAAAAAAAATGATAGTTGTAGCTCCGATGCTATTTTTATTGGCGGGTTGTTCTACCCTAGATAGATTGATGGATACTACGAGCAGTATTAATTATAAAAATAGTAGTCCAGTTAAGTCTTTAGATTTCCCCCCTGATCTTACTGCTCCTGAGTTTGATACGGCATTTGCGTTACCCTCATCCGGCAGTGTGGTTGCATCATCGATACAAAATCAAACAACAGCGCGTTTTACTGGCTCTGGAGTCAGTGTATTGCCCACTTCAGCGACGATGCGCATCGGTGGTAATGGTGCGGCTCGTTGGTTAGATGTTGATGCGTCAGCGAACACGCTATGGGCGCAGATTAGGAGTTTTTGGCGCTCCTTAGGTGTCAATGTTGTCAGAGATGAGCCGCGCATTGGTATTATGGTGACTGAGTGGGCTGAAAATCGCGCTGGTTTACCGATGGACTGGTTGAGAGCTTCTATAGGCAAGATGTTCCAAGGTGCTTTTGATGCGGGAACGCGTGATCAATATCGTATTAGGGTTGAAAAAACTGAGGCTGATAAGACGCGTATTTATTTGACACATACCGGGTCTGAGAAAATTATTACCGAGACAGGAGTTGCTTGGGAGCTTCGTCCACCAAAGCGTGAGCTAGAAGCTGAAATGCTGAATCGTTTGCAAGCTTTTTTGCAGGGTGATAAATACAGCGCAACTAAAAATACAAGTGAGTCTGATGCTATGCAAACCACTAGTATGGTATCGCTTGTGAGTGTAGAAGGT
>NW_014590750.1:0-1059 GCF_000485595.1 Priapulus caudatus | reverse complement strand
GAACGCTCCCGCACTCACCACGGCGAGTGTGCTGTGACGTTATGATAATAATATATATAGAGTTATATATATATATATATGAAACCCGGTGCATTGGTCACGCCAGATGGCGCTACTAGACCATAACAGTGAGTGGGCCCCTCGATTGCGTTAGCCGGCCGAAGTTCGTAGGCTATTAAAAATATGTACTATAATTGTGTGATAACCCATTTTAGTCTACAGTTTGTGTTCGTTTGGGGTTGTGCAACATAAAAAGGTATTTTGGGGGAGGGGGAATGGATTCTAATTGTTTTTCGGTACTCGGGTAGTTCCGGCAAAAGCACATTGTCACGCTCTCTCATTTGCCGCCCTTTCTTGTTCTGACCGTTGGCGAGTGAACATCGGCTCGAGGTAATTGTTATTAATTTTAGTTGAAACTCCTGGATATATCTATCTAGGATGCATATTTTCTCATTGAGAATGTAGTTAAGCTACCGGACATCATTATGAGTAACGTCTGTAGTCATAAAGTGTGGATTCGTGCCAAATTAAGACTTACTAGCTGCGAAGGTAAAATTCGACATGGTGCTAGGGATGTGATATTTTGCCGAGAGTTATTATCGTGCATGTTGTGATTTCATCTAGTGTCGGGAACGGAATCGGCCAACCACAGCGTGCAGGTCCAGCGCACGGCTACAGTTGCTGACGTGCAGTTGGGGGTGAGTGGCTGGTACTACTACTAGTACTGTATTTCAGATACGGGATAGGCCGTATGAGCATTGATGATTATGTAATGTTAGAGTTATGTAATGGTAGAGTTATGTAAACGGTTAAAGTTATGTAATGTTCGATTATAACATTAAAGTATTATATATATTAAAGCGTTTAAAAGGTTATATAATGTTGTTGGATTATGCAAAACGCGTTACAGTCATTAAGAGGTAAACCGGGACTCGAAGAGTTGTCTGTAATCTGGCATGGTTTCATTGGTGTCACACAGTACCTACAGTGAACAGGACATTGTTTGTTTTAATTTACTGTATCCTTCGGAGGAATTCATGCAGCCAACATGGGTCCAAC
>NW_014590749.1:0-1060 GCF_000485595.1 Priapulus caudatus | reverse complement strand
AACGTACACGCACACCCACGCGCGCACACACACACACACACACGCGCGAGCACACGCGGAAGCACACGCACGCACCACCCATCACCGGTTCATGAACTACACGTACCGCAGCTACACAATTCAAGACCGGCCCCCTAACTCGACTGCCTGACATCGACCGCCTGCATGACATCGTATAGAAAGACGACGCGTGTGCCTGCAAACACCGCTAATCAAAAAATGACATCATTGTATTCAGTGAAATACGCCCACGACCACGACCACGACCACGACACGCCAAGCGTCATTCTATACGCGTTAAAAAATACATCTGACACGCGACAGCATTCCGACGCGAAAATAATTCCCCCGGCGTTCAAAAATCCTTTGTTAGAAGGAGAACGCTCCCCCCTCCTCTTCCTTCTCCCTCCTCTCACGACCTCCCGCACCGCCATTGACACGCACGCACGCACGCACGCACGCACGCATTCTCGCTCGTCAAGATGCGAGTCAGTGATAAGTAAGATCGTGGTATTAGCATTGCTGCTGCTGCTGCTGCTGCTGCTGCTACTGTTGCTGCTGCTGTTGTTATTGTTGTTGCCGCCGCCGCCGCTGCTGCTGCTGTTGATGACGCTGTTCCTGCTACTACTGCTGTTGTTGCTGCTGCTGCTACCACTAGTTCGCCTGTTGTTTCTACTGCTGCTGTTGCTGCCGCCGCCGCTGCTGCTACTACTGCTGCTACTGATGTTGATGCTGCTGTTTCTGCTGCTGCTGCTGCTGCTGTTAATATGCTGCGGTGGTGACTTAATTAAAAAAGAACGCGCCACGCTGGGTGTAATTATGCCAGGAAACCGGCGCGGCGGTGAAAACGCGCTCTCAGCGTCGGGTGACACGGCCGCCACGTTTTAATTACGCACTTCGATCGCAAGAGTCTCCGAGAGAAAGAGCGAGAGGGAGGAGGGGAGGGAGGGAGGGAGGCAGGGAGGGGAAGGAGGAAAGAAGGTTTCCGAAAGAAAGAGAGAGAGAGGAGGAGGAGGAGGGGAGGGAAGACGGAAAAACGGTCTCCGGAAGAAAGAGAGGA
>NW_014590748.1:0-1060 GCF_000485595.1 Priapulus caudatus | reverse complement strand
TTAATTTTTCCACTTAATTAATTAATTTTTCCACTTAATTAATTAATTAATTAATAAAAAAATTCACATTGAGAGAATTCAGCTGCCTTGGCTCTCCGAGTGCTCTAGTTAATGATGTGTCTATTTAAAAATCACCAAACATAAGTACATTGCACAAACAGATCTTTTTATTACAATGTTAAACTTTTATTCATAAATCGTTGTTTACGCAAATTATCTATCTATTTCGTGGTTTCTACGGATTAAATAGAATATATATATATGATATGATATCCTGCGTTAAATCGATGCAGTGTGTCGATCGATTATATGACGGATCGAATTGACTTTACTTGGTACAGAAATGTGTACTGACGTTTTTTTGTAATATTTTATCCTTGGCATGTTGCATAGCGCTGTTTTATACTGTTTCACTCAAGAAATTTTTATATTTTTTTAACTTCTTCGCTCACCACTATTGCATTTACAGATTTTTGTCTCCATGAAAAAGACATGTTCTTTCAGTACATCATGATCATGTTAATACAGTCAGTCTACCTCACTTATCGCTATCAGGCGATAGGGCGGCGGATGACACGGCATTTTCTATGACGAATACTGTAATCAGAAATTACGAAAATGTGAGACTTATAAAACTAGCGTCACGAATTGTCTTATTGGTGAAAATTTGTAACAAGAAGAATTGTCATTTTTTTAGTCATTAAAGAGGAAGAATCACTAACGTTTACTAGAATATATCCTGCAAACTGTCACCTGATTAAGAAATGTTTTTGACGGGTTGGGTTAAATTTGCAAAATCTAGACGATTGGTTTAATTCTGTTGTCTAACATGCTATTCCCCAGTACTGTTCAGATGACTGGCGTCTCTCTGTTTTCAGCGCGGGCAAATTAGGGCATATAAAGCAAGGTTATAAGCATGAGAAAGGTAAACAGAAACACTAATTGTATTTTTATACATTTTATTTTGGTACAGATAAGCACAACAAAATGTACTTACTTGATGGTGCTCAGAAATTCGGTTCGGACGTAATCAATATAATTTGTATTTTTTCCACGAGTT
>NW_014590747.1:0-1060 GCF_000485595.1 Priapulus caudatus | reverse complement strand
CTGCAATATATTTGGAGTTATTGCGAAAATCAAAGTCTTCAGTGTCACTTGAGTATTTTTCTTGATCAATGTAGTGAGAATGGTCTGTGGCCAGGATTAAAAACCCCTGTTCACAAAATTGGGTTCTCTTTCAGATCGTGTGGGTAGCAGTAGTTCATTCCCACACTTCAAATATCTTCCTCAACCACAACATCTTGTGATGAAGGGTGATGCCGGAAGGTGGATAAATTTGCCAGCGACCAAGTAGGCCATGGTGATCAGATGGCGAACCGTTCCATAGCCTCTGGCTCGGGCTTTGGCAGCCTGAATAAGACCATTGGTTCCTTCAACACCGCCGTTGTTCAAGTGCCCGTCAAACCAGGACAGGATGCCGTTCCAATGGCGGCGGATCGTTCGGGCTGCCTCCTTCATCGGTTCCAATCGGCAACGAATCGCCCAACTGTACCAGCGGTTCAATGCCGTCTCGGCCTCAGTGATCGTTTGACATTGCTGGTAGATCTCTTGAAACGCGGTCTTGATCCGCCAGGCCCGGGCAGTTTTAAGACGGCTTTTCGGTAGGCTGTCAAAGAGCTCTTGCTGCCTTTCGGTGCGGTTTTCTTCATTGCGCAGCCACAAATAACGGGTCTTTTTCAGCAGCGGTTCGGTTTTCGCTTCCTGCCGCCGAACCAGATCCACGGCCTTATTGACAATAGCCATGATGTGAAATGGGTCGAAGGTGATCTCGGCATTGGGTAAAGATTCGCCAACACCGGCCACATAGCTTTTCGACATATCAATACAAACAGAGTCAATCTTTTCGGCCTGACCGCCATGGGCTTCCAGATCTTTGACAAAGGTTGCAACAACGGCTTTATCGCGGCCTTCACAAGCAAACAGCAGCCGTTTCTGGTCTAGGTCGTGGAAGAGACTGATGTAGTTGTGCCCCCGACGTGAGGCGGTTTCATCTAAACCGACACTCTGAACGCTGGAGAAATCCTCCTGCTGCCGAGCGGCATCAACATAGTGGTCAAGAATGCGCCAAATCTGCCCGTCGTTCAGGCCCATCAACTGACCTACGGCG
>NW_014590744.1:0-1060 GCF_000485595.1 Priapulus caudatus | reverse complement strand
TGATGATGATGATGATATTAGCTGCAGTAAACAGATTGGTAACTCAGAGCCAAGCTGAGGAGGCGCCTGACACGCGAAACCACACTACAGATGATTTTTGGCGAGATGTGTGGATATCCTCCGGCACACTTCAACTATCATTTACGCGTGAAAAACGACGATGTGTTGCTTGGGAACGCCGTGTGATAGAAAGTTCTACTAAATATGTTTCAGATTAGCACAAAGAAAAAGAGCGCGCGAGAGAGCGAGAGAGAGCGAGAGAGAGCGAGTGAGAGCGAGCGAGCGAGAGAGAAGAGAGAGACGAGCGAAGATGAGAGAGAGAGAGAGCGAGAGCGGAGAAAGAGAGAGAGAGAGAGAGAGAGAGAGAAGAGAGAGAGAACGAGAGAAAGCGAGAGAGAGAGAGAAAGCGAGAGAGAGAGAAAGCGAGAGAGAAGAGAGAGAGAGAGAGAGAAACGAGAGAGAGTAGAGAGAGAGAGATCGAGCGAGAGAGAGAGAGAGAGATAGAGAGAGAGAGATGAGAAGTAGAGAGAGAGAGCGAGAGAGAGAAAGAGAGAAAGAAAGAGAGAGAGAGCGCGCGAAAGAGAAAGAGTGGGAGAAAGCGTCAAGGAAGAAACAATATATAATATAATATCTTATATATTATATATCTTGCATACTATATAATAATAAATAATAACTCAGAATAATATTGTTTAATAACAGCGAGTGTAAGATAACAATGCACAACATCAATGATCAGTAATGCGCGTCTGCTGACATCTACCGACAAGATTTATCGGTGTTCACCTAACCCCAGCATCCCCGCATGACCCAGCTCACGTAGAACGTCGAAGTGTGAACCTTCGCCTGCCCCGTGTGCAGCCACGCAGCATCCAGTACAGTGTCGCTCATGGCCGTATGGCTTCAGGAATCATCTTCATGTTGCGGATAAGCTGCTCACTTCACACTGACCCAGTTCCAGTAAAGCTGTGTTAAATCAGCCCAGAGAGAGAGGGGAGGAAAGACAGAAGGGGAAGAGAAGAGAGAGAGAGAGAGAGAGAGAGAGAGAGAGAGAGAGAAG
>NW_014590743.1:0-1060 GCF_000485595.1 Priapulus caudatus | reverse complement strand
GTGTGTGTGTGTGTGTGTGTGTGTGTGTGTGTGTTTGTGTGTGTGTGTATATATATATATACATAGATATATAGATATATATATATATCCTATCAGGGGTGAATAATGGCAAATCGGAATGATCAACCAATATGTATCCCTGATAATATGTATTATATATCTACTATATATAGGCCTGCTATATATAGTGTATATACTATATAGAAAATTTAGCCATTTGGGTTCACTATTAATTCTACTATAATTTATAGGCAAACATTTTAAACATTTTTAAACGTTTTTCCACAATTCGTCCCCCGAGCAAAGAAAATCAATACTAGCAATATTCAGTAGTTACTCTCGATGTGAATTTATAGCTCAAATACATCATGTGAAGGAGTTTGTGATTGTGTTATCCTGAAATCCAGCTCCGGCCCATTAGTAAGTACTCTTGCTGGCCTGGAAACGCAGCACGAGTTTCGTAAGTAAGTAAATCGACGTCTACGATGCGAATTCGAGCACAACTCTCAACAGTTGACCTGATTTTGACTAATAACATTTAACGGAAAATCAATACTCTGTGTTCCCACGCACAAACCCTGATGCACATGTAACTGATATATTTTGATGCAGAATACAACCAACAAGTTTACGACACGAGTTCTAAACCTCACATATTGCGATGATGAGATAAGACCGGAATCATATTAAACCCGCATCACAAATACATATTAAATCGCGAACTCCATTACTTAGGTCGCATAGAACTGCACGCACGCTTCTACTTACTAATCCAATTATTTCTGCTGTCTCGTGAAATATATTAGCTAGACGAAAAGAATCTCCACATCTACGCTCGCTTGCTCACGATCACGCGAAGACCTCACTGGGGAGACAACATTCGGTTTTGCTCTGTTCGACTTCTGCTGTTAATAGAGAGCGTGAGAGAGAGAGAGAGAGAGAGAGAGAGAGAAGAGAGAGAGAGAGAGAGAGAGAGAGAGAGAGAGAGAGAGAGAGAGAGAGAGAGAGAGAGAGAGAGAGAGAGAGAGAGAGAGAGAGAGAGAGAGAGAGAGAGAGAGAG
>NW_014590742.1:0-1061 GCF_000485595.1 Priapulus caudatus | reverse complement strand
TCTATCTATTTATCCATCTATCTATCTATCTATCTATCTATCTATCTATCTATCTATCTATCTATCTATCTATCTATCTATCTATCTATCTATCTATCTATCTATCTATCTATCTATCTATCTATCTATCTATCTATCTATCTATCTATCTATTTATCTATCTATCTATATGTATGTATGTATTAGCTATCTCTCCTTTCAGACATTGACATAAAATCACAGAAAAAGAAAGACGATAGCGATAGAGATAAGCGGAGAGATGGTATCGCTTTCCTTTCCTCATTCTTTTCCTGCCTTTCTATCGCCACACACTATTTCAGACTCGCTACGTTTCGGGAGATTAATGACTGGATAGTAATGACGCTGAATGTTGATATGAGGCAGCTAAGTAACAAGGGATTACATCAAATGAAATTTCCAGCTGCAAGCCATTAATAATCCGACGCCTTATATGTTCACAACTATTAGAATCCCTCGACTATAGTGCTCGTTGGTGACTGACGAACGAACTATTAAAATAAGGGCGACGCACACACGCGCGCACGCCGCTATGTAGACGGGTACGTACGCACCCACGTACATACGCACGGACGCAAGTAGGTACGCACGCACGCACACACACATGCATATATACACATTATACACAGGCGCCCACGCTCGTACGCACACACGCACGCACGCATGCACACACACACACACACACACACATTTGCACAGGCAATCAAGCAGACACATTGGCGCACACAAGCGCATACGCATTAACGGGCAAATATCCACACGAACGCACGCGGACATGTAGGTCTACACATGCAGGCACACATGCATGATACACGCATGATGATGACGATGATGATGATGATGATGATGATGATGATGATGATGATGATGATGATGATGATGATGATGATGATGATGATGCATGATACATGCACGTATACGTAGGGAGCCTGTGATCGCCGTAATAGACGCGTTAGAAGCCGACGCGCGTATTTTATTGGGTACCTTTCGTAATTGCCAGTAGAACAGCGAGGAATATAGATGCTTCTGTCTCTCTCTCTCTC
>NW_014590740.1:0-1061 GCF_000485595.1 Priapulus caudatus | reverse complement strand
GATAGAGAGAGAGAGAGAGAGAGAGGGAGAGAAAGAGAGATAGGAAGAGAGGCGAGAGAAAGCGAGAGCGAGAGAGGGGGAGGGTGATGATGGTCTTACGCGACGCCTTTCCATTTTACTAATAGAAATCGTCTTACAATATCTCGACATCGTAAAGCAAGAAGAATGCTCTGAGGCGCAATCATCCGGCTTTTGACTATGTCTCTCTCTCTCACACACACACACACGCACGCACGCACGCACGCACGCACGCACGCACGCACACACACACACACACTTTCTCTCTCACCCATGCACCCGCTCTCTCGCACACATGCTCACACACATATGCGCACCCCACACACACAAACACAGACGGAGAGAGAGAGAGAGACCCCCTGCTTGTCATGTTAGGTATCATAAATTATGTATAAAAAGTATCTATCTATCTATTTATCCATCCATCCATTCGTCCGTCCCTCCGTCCGTCCGCCCGTCCGTCCACGTCTCTCTCTCTCTCTCTCTTCTCATTGCTCTCTCTCATCTCTCTGCATGTCTCTCTCTAGCATTCGTCTTTCTCTCCTCTCTCTCTGCTCTCTCTCCGTTCATCCGTCTCTCTCTCTCGTCCTCTAGATCTCTCTTGTTCTGCTATCTCTCTCTGTTTGCCTCTGTGTCTCTCACGGTCATCACTTTAAAACAGCTTTCTCCGCTACCTCTTTTAATTCGCACGGGTGGCAGCATACGCATTCACGAAATTATAACAAGAACCCGCGCGCGTTCGCACAAGTCTATAGTGATGATATGACTCGTCTCCGATATATATATATATATATATATATATATATATACGATACGCGCACCGGCAACCATTTACCATCCGCGGGTGTCACGCATTGTGTCAATATCGCGGAGACAATCTCGGTCGCGCTCATCGCGACAGATACGGCGTCCGTGCAGACGCGCAGCATCCCCATCAGTACCGGATGAGGTCGCGAGGCGCTAAATACACTCGCGGTCCTCAGCCGCCTTGTGTGCGCCAGCGTGTGTCCGTCACGGCGACGTGAATATAATCACAATCCCAC
>NW_014590739.1:0-1061 GCF_000485595.1 Priapulus caudatus | reverse complement strand
TCAAGAATAGTACGCTGCTGCTACTAGCTGCGCTGCTACCTACTGCTGCTGCTGCTAACTACTGCTAGGGCACTGGCTGTTTCCCCTACTACTGCTGGCTGCTGCGGCTGCTGCTGCTGTCTACTCGCTGCTGCTGCAACTACTGCTCGCTGTTGCTACTGCTCCTAACTAGCTACTATTGGCTCTGCTGCTGCGCTGCTGCTGCTGCGCGCTGCTGCGCTGCTCGCGCGCTACTGCTACTGCTGCTGCTGCTACTGCTGTGCTACTGCACTGCGCCTACTGCTGCTACTGCTGCTGCTGCTGCTACTACTCATGCTGGTCATTACTGCTGCTGACTCTACTAGGGGAGGGCTCGCACTGATAGTTTATACTGCTATATACACCAGCGCACTACACGAAGGAAGTCACAAGGAACTCCCGAAGGAACGACACAAACGAGAAAGAAAGCAAGAATGAAAGAGGACTGAGAGAGAGAGAAACCGTAAAGAGATATGGATAGTGAGAGAGAGAGAGAGAGAGAGAGAGAGAGAGAGAGAGAGAGAGAGAGAGAGAGAAACCGTAAAGAGATATGGATAGTGAGAGAGAGAGAGGGAGAGATAGAGAATGTGTGTTTGTGAAAAAGAAGTGGGTAGAGAGAGAGGAGGCAGAGAAAGAAAGGTGAGAGAGAGGAGAAAGAGTGTGTGTGCGTGCGTGCGCGCGTGCGTGCGTGCGTGCATGCGTGCGTGCGTGCGTGCGTGCGTGCGTGCGTGCGTGCGTGCGTGCGTGCGTGCGTGCGTGCACCCACCTGCTGGTCGTCTGGCTTCAGTAGTACGGGGAAGATGCTGCGAAGCACCGTGTTCAGCATGTGTTCGATGAGCGGTGTCTTGGCGAGCCAGTCCTCTATCGCCTCCTCATCGAAGTGCTGCGCCGGGATGTAGGCGTGCTGGTGCTCGGACGTGTGGTGACAGTCGCGGGGCTCTGCCGAACAGAGGGCAAGCAATGATCAGCACTGAACTAGGCTCCCGTGTATATAGGTTATATATATATATATATATATATATATATATATATATATATATATA
>NW_014590738.1:0-1061 GCF_000485595.1 Priapulus caudatus | reverse complement strand
TAGCAACTGCGAACCCATTTAAACATTGAAGGTTATGAAATGTGTTGTAACGGACTTATAAAGGGCAGGAAAGTTAGTAATGTTTGTGTAGAAAATAACTGGATTGGATCAAAAACTGTTCAAAATGCTAGCATAAAACGCAATCGCTCTGCCGTCATTTGCCAAATATTCAGCTCATTCGAAATAAATATTATAAACGTTGATAGTGCACTTCGGAATTTTATATACTGGACTCCCGGAAGCTCTAGAAGTAGCGTTTCAACATATAAACGTTAAATAGTGAAACCATATTATGAGGGCACATAAATAGTTCATATTGATCGAGGAGAGGGAGCCGAGAAAGTGGCGAAGGTGAGGCAGGAGGGGAGGAAAAGGTACAGAACGAAGGAAAAAGGCTATATGAAGTGAAATAGAGAGGGAACGAAGTACATATATAAAGGGAAACGCACTCGTAAAGGTATCGACCCGGCTCTGCATCTAACTACATTTCGTCTGCATTCACGTGACCTCGCCATATTATATAGAAACACAAGCAAACATAATTATACTCATCTGAACCCTAATATCTTTCAGTACATAATACGTAAGCGTCGCCAGCGTAAAATGCTAGTGTCGGCACGAGGGCAACACTGCGCAGAACGCCAAGCGAAACTGGCTACTCCTCCCTGCATATATCAAGAAGTACATGAAGGAGTTGCAGTATGCCAGCACGAAGCCGACTCCACGCAGTAGATCCAGCAGCTCGTGTCGGATGCCAGCGAGCTTCAAAGCCATCATCAATAAGAACGGCGTCCAGCAGACGAGGAAGGCGCCGACGACAATGCCGAACGTCTTCGCCAGCTTCAGATGCTTGACGAGAGCGGTATAGAAGGCGTGACTCTCTGCAGCTTCCTCTTGCGGACCGCCGGCTCCACTCAGCGGCTGGATGCGCCTCATATGTTGTCTAGCGATCAGCATCATGTACGAGTAGATGGTGACAATGACGATGCTGCACAGACAAACTATGACAAGCATCAGCACTGATGTGGCGTGGCTGATGCTGACGTCATAGATACACGGCT
>NW_014590737.1:0-1061 GCF_000485595.1 Priapulus caudatus | reverse complement strand
TGAAGCGGGGAAGGAGAGAGGAGAGGAAAGACGAGCAAAGGTCTGGAGAAAAGGGGAAGGAGGAGGAGGAAGAGGAGGACGAAAGGAAGGGAAAATGGTGAGTGTGAGAAGAAGGATAGAGGGCTGCAGGTAACCCAAGATTGTATCATGCGTGGTGTGAGATACTGTGTGTGTGTGTGTGTGTGTGTGTGTGTGTGTGTGTGTGTGTGTGTGTGTGTGTGTGTGTGTGTGTGTGTGTGTGTGTGTGTGTGTGTGTGTGTGTGTGTGTGTGTGTGTGTGTGTGTGTGTGTGTGTGTGTGTGTGTGTGTGTGTGTGTGTCGTGTGTGGACACACACACACACACACAGTGTGTGTGTGTGTGTGTGTGTGTGTGTGTGTGTGTGTGTGTGTGTGTGTGTATCTGCCTCTATGGTGCATGTACGGCTTTAGTAGCGTAAGTGGCTCAGGAAGAGGATGATGACGACGATGATGATGAAGATGTGGTGAGAGACGAGGCGGAGGCTGAAGCTTAGCGGACCGTCATGATTTGTGACACACTAAGGTTATGTCAAACGCACTCTTCCGCTCCCATTCCCACCTCCCCCTTCCCCTCGCCCATCTCTCACGTTCTGCATCTGCCGCGTACCTGCATGCTAAGATTGGCAGCTTGTTAAACGCTAGTCCTCACGTCAGCTCGTTAAGGACAATTATTACATGCAGGTACTGGTTGATCAGCCGTGCGAGATGTGGAGGAGATGGGCAGGGGAGCGAGAGAAGGAATGGTGGCAGGAGAGGCTAATGGGTTGGCAGAGAGAAATCGATGTAAGGGGAGGCAGAGTGAGAGAGTGTGTGAGACAGAGTGCGAGAGAGATAGAGGAGAAAGACAGAGAAAGAGACGGGGAAGAGAGAGCGAAGGAAAGTGAGGAGGATAGAAAGAAAAGAGAGAGAGAGATAGCGAGAAAGAGAGAAATAGCGAGAGATAGCAAGAGAGAGGGACAGAGTGACAGAGAGAGAAAGAGGGGGGAGAAGACAGAGCGACAGATAGAGAGAGAGGGGGAGAGAGAGAGAGAGAGAGAGAGAGA
>NW_014590736.1:0-1061 GCF_000485595.1 Priapulus caudatus | reverse complement strand
CTCTAGCCCTGTTTACTAAGTTTTTCTTAAATTTCCTCTCCTCGATAATTGCGAGTGATTGATCGGAAATCCATTTCGTATGCTTCCTCTTTGGCTTTCCTAGTACCTCCTGGCATGTGGACTTTAGGATAGTTTCAATTTTAATCCATGAGCTATTCACGCTGTCTTGGTCTAAACGGTTATCTTCTTCTATCATTAGTTGTCCGAGAGCTGCGTATTTGTTCAAGCGCGTTGTCTTGAAGCTTTGTTTTGTTTCTTCATTTTTAAGTAGGCCGACATCAAATTTTCTTCTCGTCAGAGTCTTCTTTTTATTTAAATTTTTCAGTTTTAACCTGAGCGTAGCAATAAGCAGGTGGTGATCCGATCCTACGTCTGCACCTCTCTTGGCTCGGACATCGAGTAGGGACCTCCTGAACTTTCGGCTTATACACATGTGGTCGATCTGATTTTTAGTCCGGTGATCCGGAGAAACCCATGTGGCTTTGTGGACCCTCTTATGTAGAAACAGGGACCCGCCAACAGGTAGATCGTTAAGTGCACAGCAATTCAGGAATTGCTCTCCATTTTCGTTTAGATTTCCTAATCCATGTGTGCCCATAATTTGGTAGCATCCGATGTTGACGGGGCCTACTTCTGCGTTTAGGTCGCCTATAAGAAGTGTAATTTCTCTGTTCCCTTTCTTGTTTAAAATGCCTTGCAATCGAGTATAGAAGTGGTCCTTGGCTTCCTCGTCGGCATCGTTCGCTGGGGGCATAACATTGCAAAATACGGAGGGTGATCCTTGGCTCTTTTGTGTGGAACCGTGCTGTTAAGATCCTGGCTGAGATAGGTTCCCATTCTATGAGTGTCCTTATTGCCCCCTTGGTGCTATCATTAAACCCACGCCTACGGTGTGAGGTGCATCTTCTTCCTCGTGTCCTGAATACAGCAGCACGTGACCTCTTGAAAGTCGTTTCTCTCCTGACAGTTAATCATCTGTGTGCAGCTGTGGCGACGGATGCAAAAGCGCACGTCCGCGCACACGTACGCACACCACACAGGCACACACACGCGCACACAGT
>NW_014590735.1:0-1062 GCF_000485595.1 Priapulus caudatus | reverse complement strand
CACCTTTAGACTTTGCTTGTTTAACATTGATTGTGACAAACTTTGTCGCACCTTCGGCATCTCGAATTATGGCTTGCGCTAAATGTTTGCAGACATCATCTAATGCTGAAATAAATACATCTTTATCAGAGGAATCATTATTTAATATTGCATTGCCTGCTTTAGCTGTGGCAATTAATACACAAGCATCGTTCGTCGATGTATCACCATCTACAGTAATAGCATTAAAGCTATCTTCCGTGCTCAACAATAAACTTTTTTGTAAAAATGCTTTGTCTACATTTGCATCCGTCGCAATAAACGATAACATCGTCGCCATATTGGGACATATCATCCCAGAACCTTTAGCAATACCACTGATAGTTATTTGCTTTCCATCAATAACAATTGATTTGGATATTGCTTTAGCAACTGTATCCGTTGTCATTATTCCTTTTGCTGCTAATAACCAATTATCTTCTAATGATTTAGCAGCAGCAGCTTTAATACCTGCATGAAAAACTTGCATCGGTAGTTGTTCACCGATAACGCCTGTAGAAAAAGGAAGAACTTGTTCCGCACGACAATTTAATTCATCGGCCAACCATTGGCAGCTTTGTAATGTATTTTGCATGCCCGTATCACCGGTGCCGGCATTAGCATTTCCAGAGTTGATTAATAAAGCACGTAAAGAAGGTTGCTGGAGATTTTTTTTAGCAACCGTTATCGGTGCGGCACAAAATGCGTTTTGCGTAAAAGTGGCAGCGCATGTTGTTGTTTCTTCAAAGGTAATGATGACCACATCATCACTTCCACTTTTTTTGATTCCCGCAGCCGTTGCTGCAAGCTTGACGCCTGCTATTGCTAATATTTTTTCAGGTTCGAATAATCCTACAGCCATAACTACACCACTAAGTAATACTTAGCTTAACTTACCATGACATTGTTTGAATTTTTTACCAGAACCGCAATAACAAGGTTCATTACGTCCTACCTTCTTATGGTCTCGATGGAAAGGCTCTGCAGCAACTGCGCCCTCTTCCTGCTGCGAATCATCACCAGATTCTGCTTGTTGCATATCAT
>NW_014590734.1:0-1062 GCF_000485595.1 Priapulus caudatus | reverse complement strand
TATATATATATATATATATATATATATATATATATATATATATTATAGATAATAGTTGGCTATACACCAAGCTGTTGCGCAAGAAATATCACGTAATTACTCCACCCTCTCTCGGCCACCAGCCAGAGTCCAGCAGCCGCCCTGTCAGAAACCAGTACACTGCCTACCCGGCTCTCCACTGCATTTTACAAGCAGTTGTCATGACGACGCGTTTGTCGTCTGCAGAGTGCTCGTGACATCACGCCGACGTCAGACCACGAGGAGGACCTAGAGGAGGAGGACGACGGAGAGGACATTCGTCTGACGACGTCCAACCCTCATCGCTCCTCGCGCTCCAGTCTCAATCTCAACGTCGCTTCCAAGCCCTCCGCCGAGCCGCCGCCGCCGCCGACACCGCCGCTCACCGCCGCCAACACCAACGCCTCGAACAACATGGCTGCCACGTCGGCGCAGCCGCTGCGTGGCGCCACCGCTGCAGAGACGGAGATGAACGAGATGATGGCGCGTGGCGCGCCGGCGTCGCCGACGTCATCGCAGGGGCAGAACATCGTGCGCATTTCGACGTTGTGAGAGTGCGCGAGCGACGCATGCTCACTTGTTTCAGCGCGGGAGCCCCTTAGGAACGCTGTCTGCGGCCTCGATGGCGAACGAGGCTTTCCTCGGTATCCCAGCCTCCCCTTCTCCCTGCAGACGCGTGGTCGCCGCTGCGCCCCCATGCTTCCCTCGATAGATGGCAGCAGCGTGCGACCACGTGGCCGCCACCTTCCACCCTAGCCTGCCCTCGTTACATCACCCAAATACAGTAAGTGCTATCCGCGAGTTAGCGTGCAAAAACAGCACTGGTGCCATCTATTGGGTTTTTCTTGATGCGTCTACGACTGAATTCGGTAATTCAGGTGTGCACAGTGGAGTTGCTCCATGGGGGTGTAAGAAAGGATCGTGGGGGGGGGGCGTGTAAGGAAGGGACGTGGGGATGGGCGTGGGGGAAGGGAGGGGCGTGAGGGTTGTGGGAAATCTAAAGTGGTCACTTACTTGCCCACTCCCCAATCTCCCTCTTCAGGG
>NW_014590733.1:0-1063 GCF_000485595.1 Priapulus caudatus | reverse complement strand
AGTAATCGCCGAAATTAGTTATGCTCAATTCAAACAGGTAGTTACTGAAGACCCCGCCGTCATGTTTTTATTAACCGGACAGATTTTTAACCGTTTAAAGAAAACCAGTCAGAAAGTTCGTGATTTAATTTTCTTGGATGTTAAAGGCAGAATAGCCCACTGTTTACTCGAATTAAGTGCAGAGCCTGATGCAATGACACACCCTGAAGGCATGCAAATAAAAATCACTCGCCAAGATTTAGCAAAAATGGTCGGTTGCTCTCGTGAAATGGCAGGTCGTGTCTTAAAAGAGCTTGAAGATGAAGATTTAATAAGCGCACATGGTAAAACAGTGGTTGTTTTCGGCACACGCTAAACTTAGCTAAAAAACAATTCCGCCAGTTTCTCACCTGGACTTTCAGCCCGCATAAACGCTTCACCAACCAAAAAACTATGCACGTTATTATCACGCATTAGCTGCACATCTTCTTTTGTATGAATACCCGATTCAGTAACTAAAATATGATTTTCATTCACCATATCAAGCATACGTATGGTTGTGTCGAGGCTGGTATCAAAGGTGCGAAGATTACGGTTGTTCACACCAATTAATCGCGCATTCGTTTTCAAAGCACGCTCCATCTCTGCTTCGTCGTGCACTTCCATAAGTACATCCATGCCTAACTCTTTTGCAAGATTAAACAGTGCCTGTAAATCTTCGTCATTCAGTGCGGCAACAATAAGTAAGATACAGTCTGCTTCTATGGCTCGCGCCTCATATACTTGGTAAGGATCAATAATAAAGTCTTTACGAATAACAGGTAAGCCGCAAGCTGCTCTTCCTTGCTTCAAATATTCTTCGCTTCCTTGAAAGTAATCTTTATCGGTAAGAATCGATAAGCAAGCAGCGCCATTATCAGCATAATTTTTAGCAATTTCTGCCGGATTAAAATCCTCACGCAGAATACCTTTGCTTGGTGAAGCCTTTTTAATTTCTGCAATCACGGCTGACTGTTTGTTTTGGATTTTATTTTCAATGCATTTTATAAAACCACGCACGGCATCTGCTTGCTCAATTTTCTGC
>NW_014590732.1:0-1064 GCF_000485595.1 Priapulus caudatus | reverse complement strand
ATCATCATCATCATCATCATCATCATCATCATCATCATCATCATCATCATCATCATCATCATCATCATCATCATCATCATCATCATCATCATCATCATCATCATCATCACCATCATCTTGACTTTCATCATCGTAATCGTCACGTCGACGTCGTCCGTGACGACGGCGTCCGCCGACGCGGGGCGCAGGGGGCGCCACCGGTCTCGCGCGCGCTCGCTCGCTCGCTCGCTCACCCGCAGCAGCATCTTCTGGTTCTGCTTGGTGGCGTCGGTGTCGTAGACGTGTCCCGCCGCCTCGATGCAGCTGCTCACAGCGTCCTCTAGTGTGTCCTTGATCTCGCGCACGTACTCGTCCGCCTGACAGCGAAAAACACAAGAACGTCTCATCATGCAGACGCGGCGACCACGCGCGCAAAAAAAACAACACAAGAACGTCACGTCACGCAGACGCGGCGTCGCGGCGAAATCGCAGCTTTCGAACGCGCGTCCGAGGCAAAACAAACACGGCCGCTGCCGTCGCCGAGCCGACCGACCGTGCTGCCACCTGCAGGCGCATTTCCCAAACTAGTTTCTTGCACTTGACGATGACCGTGAACGTTCGCCAGGGGGCGCCAGCATGGTGGCCGCCCAGAACGAACTACGCCGAAGGAAGCTAGAAAGAACGGTGCGCGTGGTTCTTCACCTTGTGGCTGTTGTTCTCGAACTCCCTCGCGGCTTCCATGAGGATTGCTCCGGGTGCCATGGATCCCACTCGAAACACAGCCGTCAGCGACTCTGGATGAGACAATCAGCAGAATGACACAGGGATGGAACATTCTGAGATGGAACACACACAGGGATGGAACATTCTGAGATGGAACACACACAGGGATGGGACATTCTGAGATGGAACACACACAGGGATGGAACATTCTGAGATGGAACACACACAGGGATGGAACATTCTGAGATGGAACACACACAGGGATGGAACATTCTGAGATGGAACACACACAGGGATGGAACATTCTGAGATGGAACACACATATGGAGATGGAACGTTCTGAGATGAAACACACACGGAGG